>NW_027512554.1:0-300000 GCF_048772815.1 Callospermophilus lateralis
GTACTCCCTCTCCCAGTTGCATGCAAACCGCCCACTCGCCCTGACCCATCAATACAATTCCCTCCCTTCTCTCTCCAGGGAAAGTATATAAGCTCTACTTCAGCTATTCTCAGGGCTATCTGCTCTATTCAGGTGAGCTCTGAACCCCAGCATTCTGGACACCCAATAAACCCTTTGATGTTGCATGAGATAGCCTGTTGGTAGTCTCCTCCTCTGAAGCTCGCACCACGTTTACTTGGATGATTGAATGTAGAAGAGAACATCCAGTCAAAAAGGGATAGTCTGTAGCATTAGGAAGATAGTCAGTAAGTTTAGGAAGAAGGGTGAGTATAAGATTTGGAACAAAAGTTTCTTAGCAATAGGATTTCGATTAGAGAGTGAATGTAAATGTCAGCACAAGTGAAGAGTCAGTCACAATGATGAAGTGGGGAAAATATGTAGGAAAGCATATATCAATAGAGACATTACAAAATCAGTCAAAGTATAAAGTGTGTGATAGGATTAGACATTTTGAACAGGGTTGAGTTTAAATATATAATCTTAGAAAGAAACAAATATGTAGTCACAAATAGGATTGACATTTGAGAGCATTGGGCAAATTTCAGGTGGATGAATATTTTGAGAATAATCTTGTGAATAGTTGATTATAAATCCACATACATGAACATGAATGAATTTAGGGAGTGAATATAAGACACATATATTTCATATTTTGTAAAATCTGGAGAGTATATATATATATATATATATGTATATATATATATATACATATATATACATATACATAAAACAAACACACAGACAAAAAAGTAGCAATATATATGTCAATCAAAATTCATTATAAAATATATACCATCCACAGATCTAAAAATATTCATTTTACTGAACATGGATTTATGTATAATGCTGTTCAACTAGCAAGCTCACCCATAGGTTGAATATTCAGTTCCAACAGGGTTTAGTAGGAGTGATCTCTTCTAACAATTTGTATCTGCCAAGTCAGCCACCTCACAAGAATGTACGTGTGGTACCAGATAGGAATCTATATGTGCATATAAGAATACAGAGAAAGGGAGACAGGAATTCACATATTTGTTAACCTTAAAAATACAAGGACAACTATTTCAACAAACAATTGACTAGATTTATAACTCCAACTCTGTATCATGCAAAAGGCAAGTCCATCTATACACCATGCCTACTCTGAACTGCTTGTATTTCTATTCTTTATGGGTTATTTTTCTCCATCATATTAGGATTAGTAGTCAGAGTCTGGTAGGGTATGGGTTAGAGTCAGGTATTCAGTATTTTGAATTGAAAATAGGACACTGAATCCAATGTGTATGCAAATATATGCTACGGAAAAATCTTCCCACTCTCCTCCAGAACAATGCCTTGACATTACCTTCGCCCCAAGTAAGACACAATTAGAGGAGAAGAGTTAGAAAATCTGTGAATACATATCTAGAATGGAAAATGCTCCAGATTTCACATCTTTGGAGGTGGTAGAGGAGTTTCCAAAAGTAAGAGACAGGGTAAACACTCCACAAACATGGAGCTCTGCTGGCCAAAAGACATTTTGAGAATCTGCCTCTGAGGTTGGGCACTTGAAATATATGTTGTTGTCAGGAGCTTTAACTTTATTTGTAGTGAAACCATCAAAGCTGGATCTGCATCTATGTGACCTGGAGGAAATGGTTACTTACTTTCAAATAAAAATGAGGCAGCAGTGATGAATTCTCTTTTTGTAGGTAAACTGTGGCCACTGAGGGCTAAGGGTCTTCCCGTGTGGACTGTGAAACCAATGGTCATCCTCCAATTTTCGTGGTGTTTCTTGCTGCTGCACTGGGAGTTTGGTATTTGCTTCATGAAATACAACGAGTTCAAATGGGACACAGTGCTGAAGGGAGTTCTGTCAGGTGTGGTTGGCAGGGTCTCCAGGAGAATGCACCAACCAGGGTTCTATCTCAAGTAGCTTGCCCCCTTGACAATAGCAACATGATACTGAACATTGCCCTGAAACCTCTCCATATAAAAATATGCCTTTACATATATGGGTGTGATGGTTGCACCATGTCAGTCACAGCCATTTGGAAGCCAATGGAAGATCCACATGGCCCCACCACAGATGTTTTATCACACATTTGCATAACACAGCTCTAGGCCCACTACTTACCAGGCCCCAACTTACTGGCATCTCTGTTCTACACCATTTTCATGAAACCCAGTCAATCAAGGCCCTGTCTGTTATACTCATGATCATCAACAGGACATCAAAGGTCCTCCAGTGCCAGCTGGTTATCGGAATTTCTAAAATTTCATGGTAATTATCTAGCATTTTTTCACAGATGCATTTGGAGGCAATGTTGGTTTCAATTCATTCAGGAACCATTAAATGGTGAGGAAGCTAATTTCAGGGAAATCTCTGGAGCACTCTCACAGGCAAGTCTACCCAAAGAGTGGCCAAAAAGTCACATGAAGCCAGGCCCATTGAGGTCTACAAAGCGAGGTCCAAGTGTGTTTTGAATCTCAATTATGCCTGCCAAGTCTTTCAGAATAAAATCATGTAATATCCTGGCTGTGATTCCCAGTGTTCTGTGGAAAGCCACTCTGGGCCTTGATCGCAGGTTCCAATGGCAACTCTCATTCCTGGCCTCCTAAAATCCCAACACAATTCATGTCAATACTTCTCTGAGGTCAGTTCCAGAACTCAGTCTCTAAGGGGAATCACAGCAGAATTCATGCCCAGGTGGACCCAGTCATCTCTTCCAACTGCCACACAAATGACCACAATTATAACCAAAACACTCCTACATGGCCCTCATCTTCTACCATAAAGATACTCATCATAACATCTGGATGGAGGTTTTCATGAGAGGCACATCCCAAGACAGTGTCCAAAATAAGCTCCCTTGCCCCTCATTTGCCGAATGTCAGGGTGGCTTGTACACCCTTCCTGTGAACCAGGAGTGATCAAATAGACCTGCCCTTAATACTGCTTCGCTTCTCCAATTTGAGGCTCTCTGACTGTGGGGTCTAGATTCTTTTTGTGAATTGGAGTCATGAGAAAAGCCAAGCACCTCTGCAGAGATTTGAAGAACTCATTTCACCAAAAGGATCCCTATTCTGACATGATGGATTTCAGAAACCTAACAAAGGAAGGCAATATAATTCATGCACACTGATTGAACATTTTTCCATTTTGGTTTAGATGCACATATGGGATCTTTCTTTACATCCATCAGGGGCTGAGAATCTAAGTCACAGCCTAAAACAGGGCAAAGGGCCTGAATCAGACACATCCTTTTCCAATGAAATTAAGCAAAGAGCCAGAGGTGATGCACATTCATTTCCATTTGAAAACTGTTTTCTTCAGGCTTAACAAAGGGGATGCATGAGACAAAGACCTTTCTGATATTCAGGGCAACAGAACAATAGGTAAGCAAAAGGCCCAAAGCAGGGTATCTCCACTGAGACTTTCCTGATCACACTGATATCTGAGTTTTCTGAGATGCGGGCCATTCCATTCAGGTATCCAGTACATGGCCATGTCAAAGACCTTGGATTTGGTACATATCTTGGACACATAACCATGAGCCTATTCTAGAGAGTGGCCAGAATTCAGGAAGAAAACAGGGACTTAGGAAGGTATTAGGTGTTGCCCGTGCATAAGGCAAGCCACACTCCATTCATAAATTGGGCAGGATGAATGCTGGGAAGCTTTATACTAGACATGACACATCCATTGCTGCATTCTCTTTTCTCATGTCTACTACCACAGGCACAGTGGGATACACAGACATGGAAACACTCACCTCGTCAAACGACTTACCAGAAACAGTTCACTCCAAAATAAACAAACCGCCATTCCTACCTATTTTCAGAACATGAGACAAACCACAAACCCACACCCACTCCCAAAAAGGCACCACCTTCCCCAAGTAGGTGTGTGACTAACCAGAGTGTCCTCTGACTGGTGGCCATACTCTGTTCTTCCGAAATGGCCTGTCCTCTCTCAGATCTGTTTTCCTTGGCGAACTCTGTAAAGTTGTAAGGAAAAAATGGAGAGCTACTACCTGCTTTCTCAGGAAAGTTCCCTCTTCAGAGCTCTCCAGGCATTTGGTAATCCTCACTTCAGTAGGTACCAAGAATGACTGACTCTATCCTTGCTTAATCCAAACAAGTGAGCCCACTGGGACTGGGACTGAAACTGCCTCTGGGTGCCTGGCTCCTTGGACACAAAGTTCAGAGAGTTCCATCACCAAGGAAATGAGGTATGTCACATTCTTTGGAACTGAATGAGGTCACTGCCTTGGCAAATATATATCTTATAATGTACAAAAACTGAAGAAATAATAATGTACCAGTGTCGAATACAAATGAATGACAAATTACATATCATGTCCCATAGGATTCTACTTGCATTGATGTTAGACTGGGTCAGTTACTGTAGAATAATTAGGATTTGTATGCACCATTCACTGAAGTTAGTTTTCAGTACTAGGAAACAAATATGTATTTCAGGTGGATGAATATTTCTGATTATATTCTTGTGAAAAGTGGATTATAAATCCACATACATGAACATGAATGAATTTAGAGAGTGTATATTAGACACATATATTTCATATTTTGAAAAATTTGGAGAGTATATCTATATCTATATCTACATCTATACACACACACACACACACACACACACACACACAACACTCACAGACATTAAAAAGTACCAATATAAATGCCAATCGAAATTCATCAGTAAATATATATCATCCACAAATGCAAAAATATTTATTTTACTGAACATGAGTTAATGTATAATGTTGTTCTACTAGGACGCTCTCCTATAGGTTGAATTTTCATTTCCAACAGCATTTAGGAGGAGTGAACTCTTCTCACAATTTGTATCTGCCAAGACAGCCATCTCACAAAAATGTACGTGTGATACCTGGTAGGATTCTATATATGCATATAAATATACATGTGTGAATAGGCTACAGAAAAGGGAAACAAGAATTCACATATTTGTTAAGTTTAAAAACACATGGAGAATATTTCAATTAAAATTTGACTAGATTTATAACTCCTACCTTATATAATGCATATGTCAAGTCCAACTATACAACATGTCTCCTCTGAAGTGCTTGTATTTCCATTGTGTTGGGTTAATTTTCTCCATTATATTAGGATGAATAGTCTGAGACTACTAGGTATGGGTTAGTGTCAGGGATTCAGTATTTCGAATGGAAAATTGGAAAATGAATCCAATGTGTATGTAAATATATGCTGCACAAATATCCTCCCGCTCTCATCCAGAACAATGCCTTGACATTACCTTCACCCCAAGTAAGACACAATTAGAGGAGAAGAGTTACAAAATCAGTGAATACATATCTGGAATGGAAAATGCTCAGGAGTTCACAACCTTGGAGGTGGTAGACGAGTTTCCACAACTAAGGGACAGGGTAAACACTCCACAAACATGGAGCTCTGCTGGCCTAAAAACTTTTTGAGAAACTGCCTCTGAGCTTCCACACTTGAAATATATGTTGTTTTCAGGAGATTTGGCTTCCTCTGTAGTGAGACCATCAAAGCTGGGTCTGCATCTATGTGACCTGGAGGACATGGTTTCTTATTTTCCAATGAACAAGATGAAGCAGTGCTGAATCCTCTCTTTGTAGGTAAACTGAGGCCACTGGGGACTAAGTGTCTCCCCGTGTGGACTGTGATGCCATTTGGTCCTCCTCCAATTTGTGGTGTTTTTGCTGCTGCACTGTGAGTTTGGTATTTGTTTCACGAAATACTAGGAGCTAAACTGGGACATAGTGCTGGAGGAAGTTCTGTCACATGTGGTGGGTCAGGGTCTGCAAGAGAATGCACCAACTAGGCTCCTATCTCTCACAGCTTGCCCCATTGCCCCCTTGTCCATATCAACCTGATTCTTAATTTTCCTCTGCTAACTCTCCATATAACAAGATGCCTTTACATATAAGGGTCTGCTGGCTGCACCATGTCAGTTACAAGCCATTTGGAATCCAATGGTAGATCCACATGGCCCTACCACGGATATTTTATCAAACACCTCCCCACAACTGCTCTAGACCCACTACTCAGCAGGCTCCAACTTACTGGCATCTCTGTTCTACACCATTTTCATGAAACTCAGTAAATCAAGGCACTGTCTGGTATACTCATGATGAGCAACAGGACATCCAATGTTTCTCCAGTGCCACCTGGTCATAGGAATTTCAAAAATTTCATGGCATTTATCTAGCCATTTTTCAAGCATGAAGTTGGAGGCACTGTGGGTTTCAGTTCATTCAGCAAACATTAAATGGTGAGGAAGCTCATTTCAATGAAATCTCTGGAGAACTCTCACAGGCACGGCTTCCCAAAGAGTGGACAAAAGGTCACATTTGGCCAGGCCCATTGAGGTCTACAATGTGAGGTCCATGTGTGTTTTGACTCTCAACTATGGCTGCCATTTCTTTAAGAATAAAATCATGTGATATCCTTGCTGAGAATCCCAGGCCTCTGTGGAAATCCACCCGGGGCCTAGGTCTCAGTTTCCAAGAGCGACTTTCATGTTTGGCCTCTTAAAATCCCAACAAAATTCATGGCAATGCTTCTCTGAGTTCAGTTCCAAAACCCAGTCTCTAAGGGGAATCACACCAGAGTTCAAGCCCACGTGGACCGAGTCATTTTTTCCAATGCAACACAAATGACCAAAATTAAAACCAAAACACTCCCACATGGCCTTCATCTTATTCCATATAGTCAATCATCTTAACCTCTGGCTGGAGGTTTCCATGAGGGGCGCAGCCCAAGACAGTGTCCAAAATCAGCTCGTTTGCCCCTCATTTGCCTAAAGTCAGGGTAGCCTGGACACCGTTTCTGTGAACCAGGAGTGAACAAATAATCCTGCCGTTAATACTTCTGTGTTTATCCAATTTGAGGCCTACTGATTTTAGGTATCGATTCTTTAGGTGATTTAGAGTCATGCGAAAACACAAGCACCTCTGCAGGGCTTTGAAGAACTCATTTGACCCAAAGAATCCCTAATGTCATTTGATGGAGTGCAGGAACCTAACAGAGGAAGGCAAGAGACTTCATCCACAATGAATGATATTTTTTGCCATTTTGGTTTTGGAAGCTCACATGGGATCATTCTTAAGATCCATCAGGTGCTGAGAATCTAAGTCACAGCCACACACAGGTCCAAGACGCTGATAAAGACACATCCCTTTCCAAAGCAATTAAGCAAAGAGCCACAGGTGAGGCCCATTCATTTCCATTTGAAAACTGTTTTCTTCAGGCTTCACAAAGGGGTGGCCTGAGGCAAAGACCTTCCTGACATTCAGTGCAACACAACAATAAGTAAGCAAAAGGCCCAAAGCAGGGTTTCTGCACTGAGACTTTCCTGGTCACACTGATATCTGAGTTTTCTGAGATGCTCGAAATTCTCTTCAGCTATCCAGTACATGGCCATGTCACAGAGCTTGGAGGTGGTACATATTTTGGACACAAATCCATGAGCCTATTCTGGAGAGTGGCCAGAATTCAGGAAGAAAACAACAACTTAGAAAGATAGCAGGTGTTGCACATCGATAAGACAAGCTGCAGTCCATTCATATATTGGGCAGGATGAATTATGGGAAGATTTATACTAGACAGGACACATCCATTAATGCATTCTCTTTTCTAATGTCTACAACAACGGACACAGTGGGATACACAGAAACAGAAACACTCGCCATGTCAAATGACTTACTAGAAACGGTCCACTCCAAACCAATCAAACCGCCTTTCCTATCTATTCTCAGAACATGAGACAAAACAACAAACCCACACCCACTCCCACAAAGGCACCTCCTTCCCCCAAGTAGGTCTGTGACTATCCGGAGTGTCCTCTGACTGGTGGGCCATACTATGTTCCCCCGAAATGGCCTGTCTTCTCTCAGATCTTGTTTACTTAACCAACTCTGTGAAGATGTCAGGAAAAAGTGGTTAGCCACTACCTGTTTTCTCAGGAAAGGTCCATCTTCAGAGCTCTCCTGGCATTTGGCCATCCTCACATCATTTGGTACCAAGAAAACTGACTCTCTCCTTGGTAAATCCAAACAAGTGAGCCCACTGGGACTGGGACTGGGACTCCCTCTGGGTTCCTGGCTTCTTGGATACCAAGTTCAGAGAGTTCCATCACCAAGGAAATGAGGTATGTCACATTTTTTGGAACTGAATGAGGTCACTGCCTTGGCAACCACTTTGTCCTAACAGTTGCTTCCAAGGGTAACATAAGATGGAGGTTGCCCCTACTTCCTGTGACACTTTCATAAGGTAGAATGTATATCACCATTGGCACACGGGAACAGCTCTCCACTCAGCCCTGGTTTGGTCCATCTTCTGTACAATAAGAAGAGAGAGAGGCAGATTCAGACACATCCCTTCATCCTGACCAGGTTGTTTGCCATGGAAGATGACTTTTGCTCTCTCAGGTGCTTCATACCTGCCTACAACTTCTCCAGGTATCATTTGTGCATGGACATTTGAGGTTCTCATCAGGTGGAAGGTCCCCAACTTTCCTGTATTGTAAGAACCACTCTGTCCCTGCTCTTCTGTAAAATGATTGAGGGAACAGTGTATACTTGGGGTTAAAAACAGGTTTGATTTGGGTTATGAGTGATTCTGTGTGATGAATAATGGTATTGGGAACCTGCAATATTTACAAGAATATAGAGGTGAAATATAAGTAGGAAAAGAGAAATCTAGGTATGATTTGAAGCCCAGAAGGGTTTTGCCCTTAATTGGGATACTTAGCTTTGAATGATGTTCTGCAAAGATGCCTCAGATAATTCGATATACAATGGCATAGGAAGTCGTACATTGGATGATTGAATTTAGAAGAGAACATCCAGTCAAAAAGGGATATTCAGTAGGATTAGGAAGATAGTCGGTAGGTTTAGGAAGAAGAGTGAGTATAGGATTTGGACCAAAAGTTCTTTAGCAATAGACTTTCGGTTGTTGAGTGAATGTAAATGTCAGCACATATGAAGAGTCAGTCACTATGTTGAACTGGGGAAAATATGTAGAAAAGCAGATATCAATAGAAACATTACGAAATCAGGCAAAGTATAAAGTGAGTGATAGAATTAGACATTTTCAACAGGGTTGAGTTTGAATATATAAATTAGGAAAAAAAACAAATATGTAGTCACCAATAGGATTGACAATTGACAGCATTAGGCAACCTGGACATGGATGTTTTTAGAAATCCATGTTCACTTTCCATTTAGGCTTTGGTACAGTCATAAGTGTGACCTTTCCATTTTTTGTCCAGAATATTACTGTGATAATGAGGTGACATGAGTATTTCTTTCACCATTTCTGGGAGCAATATATTGAAGATGTAAAATGAGAATCGGGGGTACAAAGAGGTGTACCCTGTTTCTAGGAACATAGAGAAAAAGCATGAATAGACCATACTGTGAATAAATAATATAACTTTTTTGAACTTTAAATAATGAATTGAACTGATATCTGAAAAATTAAAGGAAATCGTATATTGATATACAATCATTCATTCCAACCAGGTATATATGTAATGGAAATATTAGTGTTTTGGTTTATCATGAAGAGTGTGTGAGTTTTGCTTCAAAATGATTATGGAAATTCAAAATAATGTGTTTGGAAAGAAGTCTCATGAAAAGACCAGTCAAGAAACCCTGACAATACATGTGTTCTGAAGCAAGAAGTGGTGAAAGTTGAAACAAATGCTTATTAATTTGTGAACATGTGGATGAAATGTATATCCTGTGATGTGCAAAAACTGAAGAAACAATAATGTACCAGTGTCGAATACAAATGAATGACAAATTACATATCATGTCCCATAGGAGTCTACTTTCATTGATGTTAGACTGGGTCAGTTACTGTAGAATAATTAGGATTTGTATGCACCATTCACTGAAGTTAGTTTTCAGTACTAGGAAACAAATATGTATTTCAGGTGGATGAATATTTCTGATTATAACATTGTGAAAAGTGGATTAAAAATCCACATACATGAACATGAATGAATTTAGAGAGTGTATATTAGACACATATATTTCATATTTTGAAAAATTTGGAGAGTACATCTATATCTATATCTATATCTATACACACACACACACACACACACACACACACACACAACACTCACAGACATTAAAAAGTATCAATATAAATGCCAATCGAAATTCATCAGTAAATATGTATCATCCACAAATGCAAAAATATTTATTTTACTGAACATGAGTTAATGTATAATGTTGTTCTACTAGGACGCTCTCCTATAGGTTGAATTTTCATTTCCAACAGCATTTAGGAGGAGTGAACTCTTCTCACAATTTGTATCTGCCAAGACAGCCACCTCACAAAAATGTACGTGTGATACCTGGTAGGATTCTATATATGCATATAAATATACATGTGTGAATAGGCTACAGAAAAGGGAAACAAGAATTCACATATTTGTTAAGTTTAAAAACACATGGAGAATATTTCAATTAAAATTTGACTAGATTTATAACTCCTACCCTATATAATGCAAATGTCAAGTCCAACTATACAACATGTCTCCTCTGAAGTACTTGTATTTCTAATGTGTTGGGTTAATTTTCTCCATTATATTAGGATGAATAGTCTGAGTCTACTAGGTATGGGTTAGTGTCAGGGATTCAGTACTTCGAATGGAAATTTGGAAAATGAATCCAATGTGTATGTAAATATATGCTGCACAAATATCCTCCCGCTCTCATCCAGAACAATGCCTTGACATTACCTTCACCCCAAGTAAGACACAATTAGAGGAGAAGAGTTACAAAATCAGTGAATACATATCTGGAATGGAATATGCTCAGGAGTTCACAACCTTGGAGGTGGTAGAGGAGTTTCCAAAACTAAGGGACAGGGTAAACACTCCACAAACATGGAGCTCTGCTGGCCTAAAAACTTTTTGAGAAACTGCCTCTGAGCTTCCACACTTGAAATATATGTTGTTTTCAGGAGATTTGGCTTCCTCTGTAGTGAGACCATCAAAGCTGGGTCTGCATCTATGTGACCTGGAGGACATGGTTTCTTATTTTCCAATGAACAAGATGAAGCAGTGCTGAGCTGAATCCTCTCTTTGTAGGTAAACTGAGGCCACTGGGGACTAAGTGTCTCCCCGTGTGGACTGTGATGCCATTTGGTCCTTCTCCACTGTTTGTGGTGTTTTTGCTGCTGCACTGTGAGTTTGGTATTTGTTTCACGAAATACTAGGAGCTAAACTGGGACACAGTGCTGGAGGGAGTTCTGTCACGTGTGGTGGGTCAGGGTCTGCAAGAGAATGCACCAACTAGGCTCCTATCTCTCACAGCTTGCCCCATTGCCCCCTTGTCCATATCAACCTGATTCTTAATTTTCCTCTGAAAACTCTCCATATAACAAGGTGCCTTCACATATAAGGGTCTGCTGGCTGCACCATGTAAGTTACAAGCCATTTGGAATCCAATGGTAGATCCACATGGCCCTACCACGGATGTTTTATCAAACACCTCCCCACCACTGCTCTAGACCCACTACTCAGCAGGCTCCAACTTACTGGCATCTCTGTTCTACACCATTTTCATGAAACTCAGTAAATCAAGGCACTGTCTGGTATACTCATGATGAGCAACAGGACATCCAATGTTTCTCCAGTGCCACCTGGTCATAGGAATTTCAAAAATTTCATGGTATTTATCTAGCCATTTTTCAAGCATGAAGTTGGAGGCACTGTGGGTTTCAGTTCATTCAGCAAACATTAAATGGTGAGGAAGCTCATTTCAATGAAATCTCTGGAGAACTCTCACAGGCACGGCTTCCCAAAGAGTGGACAAAAGGTCACATTTGGCCAGGCCCATTGAGGTCTACAATGTGAGGTCCATGTGTGTTTTGACTCTCAACTATGGCTGCCATTTCTTTAAGAATAAAATCATGTGATATCCTTGCTGAGATTCCCAGCCCTCTGTGGAAAACCACCCGGGGCCTAGGTCTCAGTTTCCAAGAGCGACTTTCATGCGTGGCCTCTTAAAATCCCAACAAAATTCATGGCAATGCTTCTCTGAGTTCAGTTCCAAAACCTAGTCTCTAAGGGGAATCACACCAGAGTTCAAGCCCACGTGGACCCAGTCATTTTTTCCAATGCCACACAAATGACCAAAATTAAAACCAAAACACTCCCACATGGCCCTCATCTTATTCCATATAGTCAATCATCTTAACCTCTGGCTGGAGGTTTCCTTGAGGGGCGCAGCCCAAGACAGTGTCCAAAATCAGCTCGTTTGCCCCTCATTTGCCTAAAGTCAGGGTAGCCTGGACACCGTTTCTGTGAACCAGGAGTGAACAAATAATCCTGCCGTTAATACTTCTGTGTTTATCCAATTTGAGGCCTACTGATTTTAGGTATCGATTCTTTAGGTGATTTAGAGTCATGCGAAAACACAAGCACCTCTGCAGGGCTTTGAAGAACTCATTTGACCCAAAGAATCCCTATTCTCATTTGATGGAGTGCAGGAACCTAACAGGGGAAGGCAAGAGACTTCATCCACAATGAATGAAATTTTTTGCCATTTTGGTTTTGGAAGCTCACATGGGATCATTCTTAAGATCCATCAGGTGCTGAGAATCTAAGTCACAGCCACACACAGGTCCAAGACGCTGATAAAGACACATCCCTTTCCAAAGCAATTAAGCAAAGAGCCACAGGTGAGGCCCATTCATTTCCATTTGAAAACTGTTTTCTTCAGGCTTCACAAAGGGGTGGGCTGAGGCAAAGACCTTCCTGACATTCAGTGAAACACAACAATAAGTAAGCAAAAGGCCCAAAGCAGGGTTTCTGCACTGAGACTTTCCTGGTCACACTGATATCTGAGTTTTCTGAGATGCTCGCCATTCTCTTCAGCTATCCAGTACATGGCCATGTCACAGAGCTTGGAGGTGGTACATATTTTGGACACAAATCCATGAGCCTATTCTGGAGAGTGGCCAGAATTCAGGAAGAAAACAACAACTTAGAAAGATAGCAGGTGTTGCACATCGATAAGACAAGCTGCAGTCCATTCACATATTGGGCAGGATGAATTATGGGAAGATTTATACTAGACAGGACACATCCATTAATGCATTCACTTTTCTAATGTCTACAACAACGGACACAGTGGGATACACAGAAACAGAAACACTCGCCGTGTCAAATGACTTACTAGATACTGTCCACTCCAAACCAAACAAACCGCCTTTCCTATCTATTCTCAGAACATGAGACAAAACAACAAACCCACACCCACTCCCACAAAGGCACCTCCTTCCCCCAAGTAGGTCTGTGACTATCCGGAGTGTCCTCTGACTGGTGGGCCATACTATGTTCCCCCGAAATGGCCTGTCTTCTCTCAGATCTTGTTTCCTTGACCAACTCTGTGAAGATGTCAGGAAAATGTGGTTAGCCACTACCTGTTTTCTCAGGAAAGGTCCATCTTCAGAGCTCTCCTGGCATTTGGCCATCCTCACATCATTAGGTACCAAGAAATCTGACTCTGTCCTTGGTAAATCCAAACATGTGAGCCCACTGGGACTGGGACTGGGACTGCCTCTGGGTGCCTGGCTTCTTGGATACAAAGTTCAGAGAGTTCCATCACCAAGGAAATGAGGTATGTCACATTCTTTGGAACTGAATGAGGTCTCTGCCTTGGCAACCACTTTGTCCTAACAGTTGCTTCCAAGGGTAACATAAGATGGAGGTTGCCCCTACTTCCTGTGACACTTTCATAAGGTAGAATGTATATCACCATTGGCACCCGGGAACAGCTCTCCACTCAGCCCTGGTTTGGTCCATCTTCTGTACAATAAGAAGAGAGAGAGGCAGATTCAGACACATCCCTTCATCCTGACCAGGTTGTTTGCCATGGAAGATGACTTTTGCTCTCTCAGGTGCTTCATACCTGCCTACAACTTCTCCAGGTATCATTTGTGCATGGACATTTGAAGTTCTCATCAGGTGTAAGGTCCCCAACTTTCCTGTATTGTAAGAACCACTCTGTCCCTGCTCTTCTGTAAAATGATTGAGGGAACAGTGTATACTTGGGGTTAAAAACAGGTTTGATTTGGGTTACGAGTGATTCTGTGTGATGAATAATGGTATTGGGAACCTGCAATATTTACAAGAATATAGAGGTGAAATATAAGCAGGAAAACAGAAATCTAGGTATGATTTGAAGCCCAGAAGGGTTTTGCCCTTGATTGGGATACTTAGCTTTGAATGATGTTCTGCAAAGATGCCTCAGATAATTCGATATACAATGGCATAGGACCTTGTACATTGGATGATTGAATTTAGAAGAGAACATCCAGTCAAAAAGGGATATTCAGTAGGATTAGGAAGATAGTCGGTAGGTTTAGGAAGAAGAGTATAGGATTTGGACCAAAAGTTCTTTAGCAATAGACTTTCGGTTGTTGAGTGAATGTAAATGTCAGCACATATGAAGAGTCAGTCACTATGTTGAACTGGGGAAAATATGTAGAAAAGCAGATATCAATAGAAACATTACGAAATCAGGCAAAGTATAAAGTGAGTGATAGAATTAGACATTTTCAACAGGGTTGAGTTTGAATATATAAATTAGGAAAAAAAACAAATATGTAGTCACCAATAGGATTGACAATTGACAGCATTAGGCAACCTGGACATGGATGTTTTTAGAAATCCATGTTCACTTTCCATTTAGGCTTTGGTACAGTCATAAGTGTGACCTTTCCATTTTTTGTCCAGAATATTACTGTGATAATGAGGTGACATGAGTATTTCTTTCACCATTTCTGGGAGCAATATATTGAAGATGTAAAATGAGAATCGGGGGTACAAAGAGGTGTACCCTGTTTCTAGGAACATAGAGAAAAAGCATGAATAGACCATACTGTGAATAAATAATATAACTTTTTTGAACTTTAAATAATGAATTGAACTGATATCTGAAAAATTAAAGGAAATCGTATATTGATATACAATCATTCATTCCAACCAGGTATATATGTAATGGAAATATTAGTGTTTTGGTTTATCATGAAGAGTGTGTGAGTTTTGCTTCAAAATGATTATGGAAATTCAAAATAATGTGTTTGGAAAGAAGTCTCATGAAAAGACCAGTCAAGAAACCCTGACAATACATGTGTTCTGAAGCAAGAAGTGGTGAAAGTTGAAACAAATGCTTATTAATTTGTGAACATGTGGATGAAATGTATATCCTGTGATGTGCAAAAACTGAAGAAACAATAATGTACCAGTGTCGAATACAAATGAATGACAAATTACATATCATGTCCCATAGAAGTCTACTTGCATTGATGTTAGACTGGGTCAGTTACTGTAGAATAATTAGGATTTGTATGCACCATTCACTGAAGTTAGTTTTCAGTACTAGGAAACAAATATGTATTTCAGGTGGATGAATATTTCTGATTATAATCTTGTGAAAAGTGGATTATAAATCCACATACATGAACATGAATGAATTTAGAGAGTGTATATTAGACACATATATTTCATATTTTGAAAAATTTGGAGAGTATATCTATATCTCTATCTATACACACACACACACACACACACACACACACACACAACACTCACAGACATTAAAATTACCAGTATAAATGCCAATCGAAATTCATCAGTAAATATGTATCATCCACAAATGCAAAAATATTTATTTTACTGAACATGAGTTAATGTATAATGTTGTTCTACTAGGACGCTCTCCTATAGGTTGAATTTTCATTTCCAACAGCATTTAGGAGGAGTGAACTCTTCTCACAATTTGTATCTGCCAAGACAGCCACCTCACAAAAATGTACGTGTGATACCTGGTAGGATTCTATATATGCATATAAATATACATGTGTGAATAGGCTACAGAAAAGGGAAACAAGAATTCACATATTTGTTAAGTTTAAAAACACATGGAGAATATTTCAATTAAAATTTGACTAGATTTATAACTCCTACCCTATATAATGCAAATGTCAAGTCCAACTATACAACATGTCTCCTCTGAAGTACTTGTATTTCTAATGTGTTGGGTTAATTTTCTCCATTATATTAGGATGAATAGTCTGAGTCTACTAGGTATGGGTTAGTGTCAGGGATTCAGTACTTCGAATGGAAATTTGGAAAATGAATCCAATGTGTATGTAAATATATGCTGCACAAATATCCTCCCGCTCTCATCCAGAACAATGCCTTGACATTACCTTCACCCCAAGTAAGACACAATTAGAGGAGAAGAGTTACAAAATCAGTGAATACATATCTGGAATGGAATATGCTCAGGAGTTCACAACCTTGGAGGTGGTAGAGGAGTTTCCAAAACTAAGGGACAGGGTAAACACTCCACAAACATGGAGCTCTGCTGGCCTAAAAACTTTTTGAGAAACTGCCTCTGAGCTTCCACACTTGAAATATATGTTGTTTTCAGGAGATTTGGCTTCCTCTGTAGTGAGACCATCAAAGCTGGGTCTGCATCTATGTGACCTGGAGGACATGGTTTCTTATTTTCCAATGAACAAGATGAAGCAGTGCTGAGCTGAATCCTCTCTTTGTAGGTAAACTGAGGCCACTGGGGACTAAGTGTCTCCCCGTGTGGACTGTGATGCCATTTGGTCCTTCTCCACTGTTTGTGGTGTTTTTGCTGCTGCACTGTGAGTTTGGTATTTGTTTCACGAAATACTAGGAGCTAAACTGGGACACAGTGCTGGAGGGAGTTCTGTCACGTGTGGTGGGTCAGGGTCTGCAAGAGAATGCACCAACTAGGCTCCTATCTCTCACAGCTTGCCCCATTGCCCCCTTGTCCATATCAACCTGATTCTTAATTTTCCTCTGAAAACTCTCCATATAACAAGGTGCCTTCACATATAAGGGTCTGCTGGCTGCACCATGTAAGTTACAAGCCATTTGGAATCCAATGGTAGATCCACATGGCCCTACCACGGATGTTTTATCAAACACCTCCCCACCACTGCTCTAGACCCACTACTCAGCAGGCTCCAACTTACTGGCATCTCTGTTCTACACCATTTTCATGAAACTCAGTAAATCAAGGCACTGTCTGGTATACTCATGATGAGCAACAGGACATCCAATGTTTCTCCAGTGCCACCTGGTCATAGGAATTTCAAAAATTTCATGGTATTTATCTAGCCATTTTTCAAGCATGAAGTTGGAGGCACTGTGGGTTTCAGTTCATTCAGCAAACATTAAATGGTGAGGAAGCTCATTTCAATGAAATCTCTGGAGAACTCTCACAGGCACGGCTTCCCAAAGAGTGGACAAAAGGTCACATTTGGCCAGGCCCATTGAGGTCTACAATGTGAGGTCCATGTGTGTTTTGACTCTCAACTATGGCTGCCATTTCTTTAAGAATAAAATCATGTGATATCCTTGCTGAGATTCCCAGCCCTCTGTGGAAAACCACCCGGGGCCTAGGTCTCAGTTTCCAAGAGCGACTTTCATGCGTGGCCTCTTAAAATCCCAACAAAATTCATGGCAATGCTTCTCTGAGTTCAGTTCCAAAACCTAGTCTCTAAGGGGAATCACACCAGAGTTCAAGCCCACGTGGACCCAGTCATTTTTTCCAATGCCACACAAATGACCAAAATTAAAACCAAAACACTCCCACATGGCCCTCATCTTATTCCATATAGTCAATCATCTTAACCTCTGGCTGGAGGTTTCCTTGAGGGGCGCAGCCCAAGACAGTGTCCAAAATCAGCTCGTTTGCCCCTCATTTGCCTAAAGTCAGGGTAGCCTGGATACCGTTTCTGTGAACCAGGAGTGAACAAATAATCCTGCCGTTAATACTTCTGTGTTTATCCAATTTGAGGCCTACTGATTTTAGGTATCGATTCTTTAGGTGATTTAGAGTCATGCGAAAACACAAGCACCTCTGCAGGGCTTTGAAGAACTCATTTGACCCAAAGAATCCCTTTTCTCATTTGATGGAGTGCAGGAACCTAACAGGGGAAGGCAAGAGACTTCATCCACAATGAATGAAATTTTTTGCCATTTTGGTTTTGGAAGCTCACATGGGATCATTCTTAAGATCCATCAGGTGCTGAGAATCTAAGTCACAGCCACACACAGGTCCAAGACGCTGATAAAGACACATCCCTTTCCAAAGCAATTAAGCAAAGAGCCACAGGTGAGGCCCATTCATTTCCATTTGAAAACTGTTTTCTTCAGGCTTCACAAAGGGGTGGGCTGAGGCAAAGACCTTCCTGACATTCAGTGAAACACAACAATAAGTAAGCAAAAGGCCCAAAGCAGGGTTTCTGCACTGAGACTTTCCTGGTCACACTGATATCTGAGTTTTCTGAGATGCTCGCCATTCTCTTCAGCTATCCAGTACATGGCCATGTCACAGAGCTTGGAGGTGGTACATATTTTGGACACAAATCCATGAGCCTATTCTGGAGAGTGGCCAGAATTCAGGAAGAAAACAACAACTTAGAAAGATAGCAGGTGTTGCACATCGATAAGACAAGCTGCAGTCCATTCACATATTGGGCAGGATGAATTATGGGAAGATTTATACTAGACAGGACACATCCATTAATGCATTCACTTTTCT
Organism: Callospermophilus lateralis; assembly: GCF_048772815.1. Taxonomy (NCBI): domain Eukaryota; kingdom Metazoa; phylum Chordata; class Mammalia; order Rodentia; family Sciuridae; genus Callospermophilus; species Callospermophilus lateralis. The sequence goes on from NW_027512554.1 coordinate 18,684, forward strand.
AATGTCTACAACAACGGACACAGTGGGATACACAGAAACAGAAACACTCGCCGTGTCAAATGACTTACTAGATACTGTCCACTCCAAACCAAACAAACCGCCTTTCCTATCTATTCTCAGAACATGAGACAAAACAACAAACCCACACCCACTCCCACAAAGGCACCTCCTTCCCCCAAGTAGGTCTGTGACTATCCGGAGTGTCCTCTGACTGGTGGGCCATACTATGTTCCCCCGAAATGGCCTGTCTTCTCTCAGATCTTGTTTCCCTTGACCAACTCTGTGAAGATGTCAGGAAAATGTGGTTAGCCACTACCTGTTTTCTCAGGAAAGGTCCATCTTCAGAGCTCTCCTGGCATTTGGCCATCCTCACATCATTAGGTACCAAGAAATCTGACTCTGTCCTTGGTAAATCCAAACATGTGAGCCCACTGGGACTGGGACTGGGACTGCCTCTGGGTGCCTGGCTTCTTGGATACAAAGTTCAGAGAGTTCCATCACCAAGGAAATGAGGTATGTCACATTCTTTGGAACTGAATGAGGTCTCTGCCTTGGCAACCATTTTGTCCTAACAGTTGCTTCCAAGGGTAACATAAGATGGAGGTTGCCCCTACTTCCTGTGACACTTTCATAAGGTAGAATTGTATATCACCATTGGCACCCGGGAACAGCTCTCCACTCAGCCCTGGTTTGGTCCATCTTCTGTACAATAAGAAGAGAGAGAGGCAGATTCAGACACATCCCTTCATCCTGACCAGGTTGGTTTGCCATGGAAGATGACTTTTGCTCTCTCAGGTGCTTCATACCTGCCTACAACTTCTCCAGGTATCATTTGTGCATGGACATTTGAAGTTCTCATCAGGTGTAAGGTCCCCAACTTTCCTGTATTGTAAGAACCACTCTGTCCCTGCTCTTCTGTAAAATGATTGAGGGAACAGTGTATACTTGGGGTTAAAAACAGGTTTGATTTGGGTTACGAGTGATTCTGTGTGATGAATAATGGTATTGGGAACCTGCAATATTTACAAGAATATAGAGGTGAAATATAAGCAGGAAAACAGAAATCTAGGTATGATTTGAAGCCCAGAAGGGTTTTGCCCTTGATTGGGATACTTAGCTTTGAATGATGTTCTGCAAAGATGCCTCAGATAATTCGATATACAATGGCATAGGACCTTGTACATTGGATGATTGAATTTAGAAGAGAACATCCAGTCAAAAAGGGATATTCAGTAGGATTAGGAAGATAGTCGGTAGGTTTAGGAAGAAGAGTATAGGATTTGGACCAAAAGTTCTTTAGCAATAGACTTTCGGTTGTTGAGTGAATGTAAATGTCAGCACATATGAAGAGTCAGTCACTATGTTGAACTGGGGAAAATATGTAGAAAAGCAGATATCAATAGAAACATTACGAAATCAGGCAAAGTATAAAGTGAGTGATAGAATTAGACATTTTCAACAGGGTTGAGTTTGAATATATAAATTAGGAAAAAAACAAATATGTAGTCACCAATAGGATTGACAATTGACAGCATTAGGCAACCTGGACATGGATGTTTTTAGAAATCCATGTTCACTTTCCATTTAGGCTTTGGTACAGTCATAAGTGTGACCTTTCCATTTTTTGTCCAGAATATTACTGTGATAATGAGGTGACATGAGTATTTCTTTCACCATTTCTGGGAGCAATATATTGAAGATGTAAAATGAGAATCGGGGGTACAAAGAGGTGTACCCTGTTTCTAGGAACATAGAGAAAAAGCATGAATAGACCATACTGTGAATAAATAATATAACTTTTTTGAACTTTAAATAATGAATTGAACTGATATCTGAAAAATTAAAGGAAATCGTATATTGATATACAATCATTCATTCCAACCAGGTATATATGTAATGGAAATATTAGTGTTTTGGTTTATCATGAAGAGTGTGTGAGTTTTGCTTCAAAATGATTATGGAAATTCAAAATAATGTGTTTGGAAAGAAGTCTCATGAAAAGACCAGTCAAGAAACCCTGACAATACATGTGTTCTGAAGCAAGAAGTGGTGAAAGTTGAAACAAATGCTTATTAATTTGTGAACATGTGGATGAAATGTATATCCTGTGATGTGCAAAAACTGAAGAAACAATAATGTACCAGTGTCGAATACAAATGAATGACAAATTACATATCATGTCCCATAGAAGTCTACTTGCATTGATGTTAGACTGGGTCAGTTACTGTAGAATAATTAGGATTTGTATGCACCATTCACTGAAGTTAGTTTTCAGTACTAGGAAACAAATATGTATTTCAGGTGGATGAATATTTCTGATTATAATCTTGTGAAAAGTGGATTATAAATCCACATACATGAACATGAATGAATTTAGAGAGTGTATATTAGACACATATATTTCATATTTTGAAAAATTTGGAGAGTATATCTATATCTCTATCTATACACACACACACACACACACACACACACACACACACACACAACACTCACAGACATTAAAATTACCAGTATAAATGCCAATCGAAATTCATCAGTAAATATGTATCATCCACAAATGCAAAAATATTTATTTTACTGAACATGAGTTAATGTATAATGTTGTTCTACTAGGACGCTCTCCTATAGGTTGAATTTTCATTTCCAACAGCATTTAGGAGGAGTGAACTCTTCTCACAATTTTTATCTGCCAAGACAGCCACCTCACAAAAATGTACGTGTGATACCTGGTAGGATTCTATATATGCATATAAATATACATGTGTGAATAGGCTACAGAAAAGGGAAACAAGAATTCACATATTTGTTAAGTTTAAAAACACATGGAGAATATTTCAATTAAAATTTGACTAGATTTATAACTCCTACCCTATATAATGCAAATGTCAAGTCCAACTATACAACATGTCTCCTCTGAAGTACTTGTATTTCTAATGTGTTGGGTTAATTTTCTCCATTATATTAGGATGAATAGTCTGAGTCTACTAGGTATGGGTTAGTGTCAGGGATTCAGTACTTCGAATGGAAATTTGGAAAATGAATCCAATGTGTATGTAAATATATGCTGCACAAATATCCTCCCGCTCTCATCCAGAACAATGCCTTGACATTACCTTCACCCCAAGTAAGACACAATTAGAGGAGAAGAGTTACAAAATCAGTGAATACATATCTGGAATGGAATATGCTCAGGAGTTCACAACCTTGGAGGTGGTAGAGGAGTTTCCAAAACTAAGGGACAGGGTAAACACTCCACAAACATGGAGCTCTGCTGGCCTAAAAACTTTTTGAGAAACTGCCTCTGAGCTTCCACACTTGAAATATATGTTGTTTTCAGGAGATTTGGCTTCCTCTGTAGTGAGACCATCAAAGCTGGGTCTGCATATATGTGACCTGGAGGACATGGTTTCTTATTTTCCAATGAACAAGATGAAGCAGTGCTGAGCTGAATCCTCTCTTTGTAGGTAAACTGAGGCCACTGGGGACTAAGTGTCTCCCCGTGTGGACTGTGATGCCATTTGGTCCTTCTCCACTGTTTGTGGTGTTTTTGCTGCTGCACTGTGAGTTTGGTATTTGTTTCACGAAATACTAGGAGCTAAACTGGGACACAGTGCTGGAGGGAGTTCTGTCACGTGTGGTGGGTCAGGGTCTGCAAGAGAATGCACCAACTAGGCTCCTATCTCTCACAGCTTGCCCCATTGCCCCCTTGTCCATATCAACCTGATTCTTAATTTTCCTCTGAAAACTCTCCATATAACAAGGTGCCTTCACATATAAGGGTCTGCTGGCTGCACCATGTAAGTTACAAGCCATTTGGAATCCAATGGTAGATCCACATGGCCCTACCACGGATGTTTTATCAAACACCTCCCCACCACTGCTCTAGACCCACTACTCAGCAGGCTCCAACTTACTGGCATCTCTGTTCTACACCATTTTCATGAAACTCAGTAAATCAAGGCACTGTCTGGTATACTCATGATGAGCAACAGGACATCCAATGTTTCTCCAGTGCCACCTGGTCATAGGAATTTCAAAAATTTCATGGTATTTATCTAGCCATTTTTCAAGCATGAAGTTGGAGGCACTGTGGGTTTCAGTTCATTCAGCAAACATTAAATGGTGAGGAAGCTCATTTCAATGAAATCTCTGGAGAACTCTCACAGGCACGGCTTCCCAAAGAGTGGACAAAAGGTCACATTTGGCCAGGCCCATTGAGGTCTACAATGTGAGGTCCATGTGTGTTTTGACTCTCAACTATGGCTGCCATTTCTTTAAGAATAAAATCATGTGATATCCTTGCTGAGATTCCCAGCCCTCTGTGGAAAACCACCCGGGGCCTAGGTCTCAGTTTCCAAGAGCGACTTTCATGCGTGGCCTCTTAAAATCCCAACAAAATTCATGGCAATGCTTCTCTGAGTTCAGTTCCAAAACCTAGTCTCTAAGGGGAATCACACCAGAGTTCAAGCCCACGTGGACCCAGTCATTTTTTCCAATGCCACACAAATGACCAAAATTAAAACCAAAACACTCCCACATGGCCCTCATCTTATTCCATATAGTCAATCATCTTAACCTCTGGCTGGAGGTTTCCTTGAGGGGCGCAGCCCAAGACAGTGTCCAAAATCAGCTCGTTTGCCCCTCATTTGCCTAAAGTCAGGGTAGCCTGGACACCGTTTCTGTGAACCAGGAGTGAACAAATAATCCTGCCGTTAATACTTCTGTGTTTATCCAATTTGAGGCCTACTGATTTTAGGTATCGATTCTTTAGGTGATTTAGAGTCATGCGAAAACACAAGCACCTCTGCAGGGCTTTGAAGAACTCATTTGACCCAAAGAATCCCTATTCTCATTTGATGGAGTGCAGGAACCTAACAGGGGAAGGCAAGAGACTTCATCCACAATGAATGAAATTTTTTGCCATTTTGGTTTTGGAAGCTCACATGGGATCATTCTTAAGATCCATCAGGTGCTGAGAATCTAAGTCACAGCCACACACAGGTCCAAGACGCTGATAAAGACACATCCCTTTCCAAAGCAATTAAGCAAAGAGCCACAGGTGAGGCCCATTCATTTCCATTTGAAAACTGTTTTCTTCAGGCTTCACAAAGGGGTGGCCTGAGGCAAAGACCTTCCTGACATTCAGTGAAACACAACAATAAGTAAGCAAAAGGCCCAAAGCAGGGTTTCTGCACTGAGACTTTCCTGGTCACACTGATATCTGAGTTTTCTGAGATGCTCGCCATTCTCTTCAGCTATCCAGTACATGGCCATGTCACAGAGCTTGGAGGTGGTACATATTTTGGACACAAATCCATGAGCCTATTCTGGAGAGTGGCCAGAATTCAGGAAGAAAACAACAACTTAGAAAGATAGCAGGTGTTGCACATCGATAAGACAAGCTGCAGTCCATTCACATATTGGGCAGGATGAATTATGGGAAGATTTATACTAGACAGGACACATCCATTAATGCATTCACTTTTCTAATGTCTACAACAACGGACACAGTGGGATACACAGAAACAGAAACACTCGCCATGTCAAATGACTTACTAGATACTGTCCACTCCAAACCAAACAAACCGCCTTTCCTATCTATTCTCAGAACATGAGACAAAACAACAAACCCACACCTACTCCCACAAAGGCACCTCCTTCCCCCAAGTAGGTCTGTGACTATCCGGAGTGTCCTCTGACTGGTGGGCCATACTATGTTCCCCCGAAATGGCCTGTCTTCTCTCAGATCTTGTTTCCTTGACCAACTCTGTGAAGATGTCAGGAAAATGTGGTTAGCCACTACCTGTTTTCTCAGGAAAGGTCCATCTTCAGAGCTCTCCTGGCATTTGGCCATCCTCACATCATTAGGTACCAAGAAATCTGACTCTGTCCTTGGTAAATCCAAACATGTGAGCCCACTGGGACTGGGACTGGGACTGCCTCTGGGTGCCTGGCTTCTTGGATACAAAGTTCAGAGAGTTCCATCACCAAGGAAATGAGGTATGTCACATTCTTTGGAACTGAATGAGGTCTCTGCCTTGGCAACCACTTTGTCCTAACAGTTGCTTCCAAGGGTAACATAAGATGGAGGTTGCCCCTACTTCCTGTGACACTTTCATAAGGTAGAATGTATATCACCATTGGCACCCGGGAACAGCTCTCCACTCAGCCCTGGTTTGGTCCATCTTCTGTACAATAAGAAGAGAGAGAGGCAGATTCAGACACATCCCTTCATCCTGACCAGGTTGTTTGCCATGGAAGATGACTTTTGCTCTCTCAGGTGCTTCATACCTGCCTACAACTTCTCCAGGTATCATTTGTGCATGGACATTTGAAGTTCTCATCAGGTGTAAGGTCCCCAACTTTCCTGTATTGTAAGAACCACTCTGTCCCTGCTCTTCTGTAAAATGATTGAGGGAACAGTGTATACTTGGGGTTAAAAACAGGTTTGATTTGGGTTACGAGTGATTCTGTGTGATGAATAATGGTATTGGGAACCTGCAATATTTACAAGAATATAGAGGTGAAATATAAGCAGGAAAACAGAAATCTAGGTATGATTTGAAGCCCAGAAGGGTTTTGCCCTTGATTGGGATACTTAGCTTTGAATGATGTTCTGCAAAGATGCCTCAGATAATTCGATATACAATGGCATAGGACCTTGTACATTGGATGATTGAATTTAGAAGAGAACATCCAGTCAAAAAGGGATATTCAGTAGGATTAGGAAGATAGTCGGTAGGTTTAGGAAGAAGAGTATAGGATTTGGACCAAAAGTTCTTTAGCAATAGACTTTCGGTTGTTGAGTGAATGTAAATGTCAGCACATATGAAGAGTCAGTCACTATGTTGAACTGGGGAAAATATGTAGAAAAGCAGATATCAATAGAAACATTACGAAATCAGGCAAAGTATAAAGTGAGTGATAGAATTAGACATTTTCAACAGGGTTGAGTTTGAATATATAAATTAGGAAAAAAAACAAATATGTAGTCACCAATAGGATTGACAATTGACAGCATTAGGCAACCTGGACATGGATGTTTTTAGAAATCCATGTTCACTTTCCATTTAGGCTTTGGTACAGTCATAAGTGTGACCTTTCCATTTTTTGTCCAGAATATTACTGTGATAATGAGGTGACATGAGTATTTCTTTCACCATTTCTGGGAGCAATATATTGAAGATGTAAAATGAGAATCGGGGGTACAAAGAGGTGTACCCTGTTTCTAGGAACATAGAGAAAAAGCATGAATAGACCATACTGTGAATAAATAATATAACTTTTTTGAACTTTAAATAATGAATTGAACTGATATCTGAAAAATTAAAGGAAATCGTATATTGATATACAATCATTCATTCCAACCAGGTATATATGTAATAGAAATATTAGTGTTTTGGTTTATCATGAAGAGTGTGTGAGTTTTGCTTCAAAATGATTATGGAAATTCAAAATAATGTGTTTGGAAAGAAGTCTCATGAAAAGACCAGTCAAGAAACCCTGACAATACATGTGTTCTGAAGCAAGAAGTGGTGAAAGTTGAAACAAATGCTTATTAATTTGTGAACATGTGGATGAAATGTATATCCTGTGATGTGCAAAAACTGAAGAAACAATAATGTACCAGTGTCGAATACAAATGAATGACAAATTACATATCATGTCCCATAGAAGTCTACTTGCATTGATGTTAGACTGGGTCAGTTACTGTAGAATAATTAGGATTTGTATGCACCATTCACTGAAGTTAGTTTTCAGTACTAGGAAACAAATATGTATTTCAGGTGGATGAATATTTCTGATTATAATCTTGTGAAAAGTGGATTATAAATCCACATACATGAACATGAATGAATTTAGAGAGTGTATATTAGACACATATATTTCATATTTTGAAAAATTTGGAGAGTATATCTATATCTCTATCTATACACACAAACACACACACACACACACACACACACACAACACTCACAGACATTAAAATTACCAGTATAAATGCCAATCGAAATTCATCAGTAAATATGTATCATCCACAAATGCAAAAATATTTATTTTACTGAACATGAGTTAATGTATAATGTTGTTCTACTAGGACGCTCTCCTATAGGTTGAATTTTCATTTCCAACAGCATTTAGGAGGAGTGAACTCTTCTCACAATTTGTATCTGCCAAGACAGCCACCTCACAAAAATGTACGTGTGATACCTGGTAGGATTCTATATATGCATATAAATATACATGTGTGAATAGGCTACAGAAAAGGGAAACAAGAATTCACATATTTGTTAAGTTTAAAAACACATGGAGAATATTTCAATTAAAATTTGACTAGATTTATAACTCCTACCCTATATAATGCAAATGTCAAGTCCAACTATACAACATGTCTCCTCTGAAGTACTTGTATTTCTAATGTGTTGGGTTAATTTTCTCCATTATATTAGGATGAATAATCTGAGTCTACTAGGTATGGGTTAGTGTCAGGGATTCAGTACTTCGAATGGAAATTTGGAAAATGAATCCAATGTGTATGTAAATATATGCTGCACAAATATCCTCCCGCTCTCATCCAGAACAATGCCTTGACATTACCTTCACCCCAAGTAAGACACAATTAGAGGAGAAGAGTTACAAAATCAGTGAATACATATCTGGAATGGAATATGCTCAGGAGTTCACAACCTTGGAGGTGGTAGAGGAGTTTCCAAAACTAAGGGACAGGGTAAACACTCCACAAACATGGAGCTCTGCTGGCCTAAAAACTTTTTGAGAAACTGCCTCTGAGCTTCCACACTTGAAATATATGTTGTTTTCAGGAGATTTGGCTTCCTCTGTAGTGAGACCATCAAAGCTGGGTCTGCATCTATGTGACCTGGAGGACATGGTTTCTTATTTTCCAATGAACAAGATGAAGCAGTGCTGAGCTGAATCCTCTCTTTGTATGTAAACTGAGGCCACTGGGGACTAAGTGTCTCCCCGTGTGGACTGTGATGCCATTTGGTCCTTCTCCACTGTTTGTGGTGTTTTTGCTGCTGCACTGTGAGTTTGGTATTTGTTTCACGAAATACTAGGAGCTAAACTGGGACACAGTGCTGGAGGGAGTTCTGTCACGTGTGGTGGGTCAGGGTCTGCAAGAGAATGCACCAACTAGGCTCCTATCTCTCACAGCTTGCCCCATTGCCCCCTTGTCCATATCAACCTGATTCTTAATTTTCCTCTGAAAACTCTCCATATAACAAGGTGCCTTCACATATAAGGGTCTGCTGGCTGCACCATGTAAGTTACAAGCCATTTGGAATCCAATGGTAGATCCACATGGCCCTACCACGGATGTTTTATCAAACACCTCCCCACCACTGCTCTAGACCCACTACTCAGCAGGCTCCAACTTACTGGCATCTCTGTTCTACACCATTTTCATGAAACTCAGTAAATCAAGGCACTGTCTGGTATACTCATGATGAGCAACAGGACATCCAATGTTTCTCCAGTGCCACCTGGTCATAGGAATTTCAAAAATTTCATGGTATTTATCTAGCCATTTTTCAAGCATGAAGTTGGAGGCACTGTGGGTTTCAGTTCATTCAGCAAACATTAAATGGTGAGGAAGCTCATTTCAATGAAATCTCTGGAGAACTCTCACAGGCACGGCTTCCCAAAGAGTGGACAAAAGGTCACATTTGGCCAGGCCCATTGAGGTCTACAATGTGAGGTCCATGTGTGTTTTGACTCTCAACTATGGCTGCCATTTCTTTAAGAATAAAATCATGTGATATCCTTGCTGAGATTCCCAGCCCTCTGTGGAAAACCACCCGGGGCCTAGGTCTCAGTTTCCAAGAGCGACTTTCATGCGTGGCCTCTTAAAATCCCAACAAAATTCATGGCAATGCTTCTCTGAGTTCAGTTCCAAAACCTAGTCTCTAAGGGGAATCACACCAGAGTTCAAGCCCACGTGGACCCAGTCATTTTTTCCAATGCCACACAAATGACCAAAATTAAAACCAAAACACTCCCACATGGCCCTCATCTTATTCCATATAGTCAATCATCTTAACCTCTGGCTGGAGGTTTCCTTGAGGGGCGCAGCCCAAGACAGTGTCCAAAATCAGCTCGTTTGCCCCTCATTTGCCTAATGTCAGGGTAGCCTGGACACCGTTTCTGTGAACCAGGAGTGAACAAATAATCCTGCCGTTAATACTTCTGTGTTTATCCAATTTGAGGCCTACTGATTTTAGGTATCCATTCTTTAGGTGATTTAGAGTCATGCGAAAACACAAGCACCTCTGCAGGGCTTTGAAGAACTCATTTGACCCAAAGAATCCCTATTCTCATTTGATGGAGTGCAGGAACCTAACAGGGGAAGGCAAGAGACTTCATCCACAATGAATGAAATTTTTTGCCATTTTGGTTTTGGAAGCTCACATGGGATCATTCTTAAGATCCATCAGGTGCTGAGAATCTAAGTCACAGCCACACACAGGTCCAAGACGCTGATAAAGACACATCCCTTTCCAAAGCAATTAAGCAAAGAGCCACAGGTGAGGCCCATTCATTTCCATTTGAAAACTGTTTTCTTCAGGCTTCACAAAGGGGTGGGCTGAGGCAAAGACCTTCCTGACATTCAGTGAAACACAACAATAAGTAAGCAAAAGGCCCAAAGCAGGGTTTCTGCACTGAGACTTTCCTGGTCACACTGATATCTGAGTTTTCTGAGATGCTCGCCATTCTCTTCAGCTATCCAGTACATGGCCATGTCACAGAGCTTGGAGGTGGTACATATTTTGGACACAAATCCATGAGCCTATTCTGGAGAGTGGCCAGAATTCAGGAAGAAAACAACAACTTAGAAAGATAGCAGGTGTTGCACATCGATAAGACAAGCTGCAGTCCATTCACATATTGGGCAGGATGAATTATGGGAAGATTTATACTAGACAGGACACATCCATTAATGCATTCACTTTTCTAATGTCTACAACAACGGACACAGTGGGATACACAGAAACAGAAACACTCGCCGTGTCAAATGACTTACTAGATACTGTCCACTCCAAACCAAACAAACCGCCTTTCCTATCTATTCTCAGAACATGAGACAAAACAACAAACCCACACCTACTCCCACAAAGGCACCTCCTTCCCCCAAGTAGGTCTGTGACTATCCGGAGTGTCCTCTGACTGGTGGGCCATACTATGTTCCCCCGAAATGGCCTGTCTTCTCTCAGATCTTGTTTCCTTGACCAACTCTGTGAAGATGTCAGGAAAATGTGGTTAGCCACTACCTGTTTTCTCAGGAAAGGTCCATCTTCAGAGCTCTCCTGGCATTTGGCCATCCTCACATCATTAGGTACCAAGAAATCTGACTCTGTCCTTGGTAAATCCAAACATGTGAGCCCACTGGGACTGGGACTGGGACTGCCTCTGGGTGCCTGGCTTCTTGGATACAAAGTTCAGAGAGTTCCATCACCAAGGAAATGAGGTATGTCACATTCTTTGGAACTGAATGAGGTCTCTGCCTTGGCAACCACTTTGTCCTAACAGTTGCTTCCAAGGGTAACATAAGATGGAGGTTGCCCCTACTTCCTGTGACACTTTCATAAGGTAGAATGTATATCACCATTGGCACCCGGGAACAGCTCTCCACTCAGCCCTGGTTTGGTCCATCTTCTGTACAATAAGAAGAGAGAGAGGCAGATTCAGACACATCCCTTCATCCTGACCAGGTTGTTTGCCATGGAAGATGACTTTTGCTCTCTCAGGTGCTTCATACCTGCCTACAACTTCTCCAGGTATCATTTGTGCATGGACATTTGAAGTTCTCATCAGGTGTAAGGTCCCCAACTTTCCTGTATTGTAAGAACCACTCTGTCCCTGCTCTTCTGTAAAATGATTGAGGGAACAGTGTATACTTGGGGTTAAAAACAGGTTTGATTTGGGTTACGAGTGATTCTGTGTGATGAATAATGGTATTGGGAACCTGCAATATTTACAAGAATATAGAGGTGAAATATAAGCAGGAAAACAGAAATCTAGGTATGATTTGAAGCCCAGAAGGGTTTTGCCCTTGATTGGGATACTTAGCTTTGAATGATGTTCTGCAAAGATGCCTCAGATAATTCGATATACAATGGCATAGGACCTTGTACATTGGATGATTGAATTTAGAAGAGAACATCCAGTCAAAAAGGGATATTCAGTAGGATTAGGAAGATAGTCGGTAGGTTTAGGAAGAAGAGTATAGGATTTGGACCAAAAGTTCTTTAGCAATAGACTTTCGGTTGTTGAGTGAATGTAAATGTCAGCACATATGAAGAGTCAGTCACTATGTTGAACTGGGGAAAATATGTAGAAAAGCAGATATCAATAGAAACATTACGAAATCAGGCAAAGTATAAAGTGAGTGATAGAATTAGACATTTTCAACAGGGTTGAGTTTGAATATATAAATTAGGAAAAAAAACAAATATGTAGTCACCAATAGGATTGACAATTGACAGCATTAGGCAACCTGGACATGGATGTTTTTAGAAATCCATGTTCACTTTCCATTTAGGCTTTGGTACAGTCATAAGTGTGACCTTTCCATTTTTTGTCCAGAATATTACTGTGATAATGAGGTGACATGAGTATTTCTTTCACCATTTCTGGGAGCAATATATTGAAGATGTAAAATGAGAATCGGGGGTACAAAGAGGTGTACCCTGTTTCTAGGAACATAGAGAAAAAGCATGAATAGACCATACTGTGAATAAATAATATAACTTTTTTGAACTTTAAATAATGAATTGAACTGATATCTGAAAAATTAAAGGAAATCGTATATTGATATACAATCATTCATTCCAACCAGGTATATATGTAATGGAAATATTAGTGTTTTGGTTTATCATGAAGAGTGTGTGAGTTTTGCTTCAAAATGATTATGGAAATTCAAAATAATGTGTTTGGAAAGAAGTCTCATGAAAAGACCAGTCAAGAAACCCTGACAATACATGTGTTCTGAAGCAAGAAGTGGTGAAAGTTGAAACAAATGCTTATTAATTTGTGAACATGTGGATGAAATGTATATCCTGTGATGTGCAAAAACTGAAGAAACAATAATGTACCAGTGTCGAATACAAATGAATGACAAATTACATATCATGTCCCATAGAAGTCTACTTGCATTGATGTTAGACTGGGTCAGTTACTGTAGAATAATTAGGATTTGTATGCACCATTCACTGAAGTTAGTTTTCAGTACTAGGAAACAAATATGTATTTCAGGTGGATGAATATTTCTGATTATAATCTTGTGAAAAGTGGATTATAAATCCACATACATGAACATGAATGAATTTAGAGAGTGTATATTAGACACATATATTCATATTTTGAAAAATTTGGAGAGTATATCTATATCTCTATCTATACACACACACACACACACACACACACACACACACAACACTCACAGACATTAAAATTACCAGTATAAATGCCAATCGAAATTCATCAGTAAATATGTATCATCCACAAATGCAAAAATATTTATTTTACTGAACATGAGTTAATGTATAATGTTGTTCTACTAGGACGCTCTCCTATAGGTTGAATTTTCATTTCCAACAGCATTTAGGAGGAGTGAACTCTTCTCACAATTTGTATCTGCCAAGACAGCCACCTCACAAAAATGTACGTGTGATACCTGGTAGGATTCTATATATGCATATAAATATACATGTGTGAATAGGCTACAGAAAAGGGAAACAAGAATTCACATATTTGTTAAGTTTAAAAACACATGGAGAATATTTCAATTAAAATTTGACTAGATTTATAACTCCTACCCTATATAATGCAAATGTCAAGTCCAACTATACAACATGTCTCCTCTGAAGTACTTGTATTTCTAATGTGTTGGGTTAATTTTCTCCATTATATTAGGATGAATAGTCTGAGTCTACTAGGTATGGGTTAGTGTCAGGGATTCAGTACTTCGAATGGAAATTTGGAAAATGAATCCAATGTGTATGTAAATATATGCTGCACAAATATCCTCCCGCTCTCATCCAGAACAATGCCTTGACATTACCTTCACCCCAAGTAAGACACAATTAGAGGAGAAGAGTTACAAAATCAGTGAATACATATCTGGAATGGAATATGCTCAGGAGTTCACAACCTTGGAGGTGGTAGAGGAGTTTCCAAAACTAAGGGACAGGGTAAACACTCCACAAACATGGAGCTCTGCTGGCCTAAAAACTTTTTGAGAAACTGCCTCTGAGCTTCCACACTTGAAATATATGTTGTTTTCAGGAGATTTGGCTTCCTCTGTAGTGAGACCATCAAAGCTGGGTCTGCATCTATGTGACCTGGAGGACATGGTTTCTTATTTTCCAATGAACAAGATGAAGCAGTGCTGAGCTGAATCCTCTCTTTGTAGGTAAACTGAGGCCACTGGGGACTAAGTGTCTCCCCGTGTGGACTGTGATGCCATTTGGTCCTTCTCCACTGTTTGTGGTGTTTTGCTGCTGCACTGTGAGTTTGGTATTTGTTTCACGAAATACTAGGAGCTAAACTGGGACACAGTGCTGGAGGGAGTTCTGTCACGTGTGGTGGGTCAGGGTCTGCAAGAGAATGCACCAACTAGGCTCCTATCTCTCACAGCTTGCCCCATTGCCCCCTTGTCCATATCAACCTGATTCTTAATTTTCCTCTGAAAACTCTCCATATAACAAGGTGCCTTCACATATAAGGGTCTGCTGGCTGCACCATGTAAGTTACAAGCCATTTGGAATCCAATGGTAGATCCACATGGCCCTACCACGGATGTTTTATCAAACACCTCCCCACCACTGCTCTAGACCCACTACTCAGCAGGCTCCAACTTACTGGCATCTCTGTTCTACACCATTTTCATGAAACTCAGTAAATCAAGGCACTGTCTGGTATACTCATGATGAGCAACAGGACATCCAATGTTTCTCCAGTGCCACCTGGTCATAGGAATTTCAAAAATTTCATGGTATTTATCTAGCCATTTTTCAAGCATGAAGTTGGAGGCACTGTGGGTTTCAGTTCATTCAGCAAACATTAAATGGTGAGGAAGCTCATTTCAATGAAATCTCTGGAGAACTCTCACAGGCACGGCTTCCCAAAGAGTGGACAAAAGGTCACATTTGGCCAGGCCCATTGAGGTCTACAATGTGAGGTCCATGTGTGTTTTGACTCTCAACTATGGCTGCCATTTCTTTAAGAATAAAATCATGTGATATCCTTGCTGAGATTCCCAGCCCTCTGTGGAAAACCACCCGGGGCCTAGGTCTCAGTTTCCAAGAGCGACTTTCATGCGTGGCCTCTTAAAATCCCAACAAAATTCATGGCAATGCTTCTCTGAGTTCAGTTCCAAAACCTAGTCTCTAAGGGGAATCACACCAGAGTTCAAGCCCACGTGGACCCAGTCATTTTTTCCAATGCCACACAAATGACCAAAATTAAAACCAAAACACTCCCACATGGCCCTCATCTTATTCCATATAGTCAATCATCTTAACCTCTGGCTGGAGGTTTCCTTGAGGGGCGCAACCCAAGACAGTGTCCAAAATCAGCTCGTTTGCCCCTCATTTGCCTAAAGTCAGGGTAGCCTGGACACCGTTTCTGTGAACCAGGAGTGAACAAATAATCCTGCCGTTAATACTTCTGTGTTTATCCAATTTGAGGCCTACTGATTTTAGGTATCGATTCTTTAGGTGATTTAGAGTCATGCGAAAACACAAGCACCTCTGCAGGGCTTTGAAGAACTCATTTGACCCAAAGAATCCCTATTCTCATTTGATGGAGTGCAGGAACCTAACAGGGGAAGGCAAGAGACTTCATCCACAATGAATGAAATTTTTTGCCATTTTGGTTTTGGAAGCTCACATGGGATCATTCTTAAGATCCATCAGGTGCTGAGAATCTAAGTCACAGCCACACACAGGTCCAAGACGCTGATAAAGACACATCCCTTTCCAAAGCAATTAAGCAAAGAGCCACAGGTGAGGCCCATTCATTTCCATTTGAAAACTGTTTTCTTCAGGCTTCACAAAGGGGTGGCCTGAGGCAAAGACCTTCCTGACATTCAGTGAAACACAACAATAAGTAAGCAAAAGGCCCAAAGCAGGGTTTCTGCACTGAGACTTTCCTGGTCACACTGATATCTGAGTTTTCTGAGATGCTCGCCATTCTCTTCAGCTATCCAGTACATGGCCATGTCACAGAGCTTGGAGGTGGTACATATTTTGGACACAAATCCATGAGCCTATTCTGGAGAGTGGCCAGAATTCAGGAAGAAAACAACAACTTAGAAAGATAGCAGGTGTTGCACATCGATAAGACAAGCTGCAGTCCATTCACATATTGGGCAGGATGAATTATGGGAAGATTTATACTAGACAGGACACATCCATTAATGCATTCACTTTTCTAATGTCTACAACAACGGACACAGTGGGATACACAGAAACAGAAACACTCGCCGTGTCAAATGACTTACTAGATACTGTCCACTCCAAACCAAACAAACCGCCTTTCCTATCTATTCTCAGAACATGAGACAAAACAACAAACCCACACCTACTCCCACAAAGGCACCTCCTTCCCCCAAGTAGGTCTGTGACTATCCGGAGTGTCCTCTGACTGGTGGGCCATACTATGTTCCCCCGAAATGGCCTGTCTTCTCTCAGATCTTGTTTCCTTGACCAACTCTGTGAAGATGTCAGGAAAATGTGGTTAGCCACTACCTGTTTTCTCAGGAAAGGTCCATCTTCAGAGCTCTCCTGGCATTTGGCCATCCTCACATCATTAGGTACCAAGAAATCTGACTCTGTCCTTGGTAAATCCAAACATGTGAGCCCACTGGGACTGGGACTGGGACTGCCTCTGGGTGCCTGGCTTCTTGGATACAAAGTTCAGAGAGTTCCATCACCAAGGAAATGAGGTATGTCACATTCTTTGGAACTGAATGAGGTCTCTGCCTTGGCAACCACTTTGTCCTAACAGTTGCTTCCAAGGGTAACATAAGATGGAGGTTGCCCCTACTTCCTGTGACACTTTCATAAGGTAGAATGTATATCACCATTGGCACCCGGGAACAGCTCTCCACTCAGCCCTGGTTTGGTCCATCTTCTGTACAATAAGAAGAGAGAGAGGCAGATTCAGACACATCCCTTCATCCTGACCAGGTTGTTTGCCATGGAAGATGACTTTTGCTCTCTCAGGTGCTTCATACCTGCCTACAACTTCTCCAGGTATCATTTGTGCATGGACATTTGAAGTTCTCATCAGGTGTAAGGTCCCCAACTTTCCTGTATTGTAAGAACCACTCTGTCCCTGCTCTTCTGTAAAATGATTGAGGGAACAGTGTATACTTGGGGTTAAAAACAGGTTTGATTTGGGTTACGAGTGATTCTGTGTGATGAATAATGGTATTGGGAACCTGCAATATTTACAAGAATATAGAGGTGAAATATAAGCAGGAAAACAGAAATCTAGGTATGATTTGAAGCCCAGAAGGGTTTTGCCCTTGATTGGGATACTTAGCTTTGAATGATGTTCTGCAAAGATGCCTCAGATAATTCGATATACAATGGCATAGGACCTTGTACATTGGATGATTGAATTTAGAAGAGAACATCCAGTCAAAAAGGGATATTCAGTAGGATTAGGAAGATAGTCGGTAGGTTTAGGAAGAAGAGTATAGGATTTGGACCAAAAGTTCTTTAGCAATAGACTTTCGGTTGTTGAGTGAATGTAAATGTCAGCACATATGAAGAGTCAGTCACTATGTTGAACTGGGGAAAATATGTAGAAAAGCAGATATCAATAGAAACATTACGAAATCAGGCAAAGTATAAAGTGAGTGATAGAATTAGACATTTTCAACAGGGTTGAGTTTGAATATATAAATTAGGAAAAAAAACAAATATGTAGTCACCAATAGGATTGACAATTGACAGCATTAGGCAACCTGGACATGGATGTTTTTAGAAATCCATGTTCACTTTCCATTTAGGCTTTGGTACAGTCATAAGTGTGACCTTTCCATTTTTTGTCCAGAATATTACTGTGATAATGAGGTGACATGAGTATTTCTTTCACCATTTCTGGGAGCAATATATTGAAGATGTAAAATGAGAATCGGGGGTACAAAGAGGTGTACCCTGTTTCTAGGAACATAGAGAAAAAGCATGAATAGACCATACTGTGAATAAATAATATAACTTTTTTGAACTTTAAATAATGAATTGAACTGATATCTGAAAAATTAAAGGAAATCGTATATTGATATACAATCATTCATTCCAACCAGGTATATATGTAATGGAAATATTAGTGTTTTGGTTTATCATGAAGAGTGTGTGAGTTTTGCTTCAAAATGATTATGGAAATTCAAAATAATGTGTTTGGAAAGAAGTCTCATGAAAAGACCAGTCAAGAAACCCTGACAATACATGTGTTCTGAAGCAAGAAGTGGTGAAAGTTGAAACAAATGCTTATTAATTTGTGAACATGTGGATGAAATGTATATCCTGTGATGTGCAAAAACTGAAGAAACAATAATGTACCAGTGTCGAATACAAATGAATGACAAATTACATATCATGTCCCATAGAAGTCTACTTGCATTGATGTTAGACTGGGTCAGTTACTGTAGAATAATTAGGATTTGTATGCACCATTCACTGAAGTTAGTTTTCAGTACTAGGAAACAAATATGTATTTCAGGTGGATGAATATTTCTGATTATAATCTTGTGAAAAGTGGATTATAAATCCACATACATGAACATGAATGAATTTAGAGAGTGTATATTAGACACATATATTTCATATTTTGAAAAATTTGGAGAGTATATCTATATCTCTATCTATACACACACACACACACACACACACACACACACAACACTCACAGACATTAAAATTACCAGTATAAATGCCAATCGAAATTCATCAGTAAATATGTATCATCCACAAATGCAAAAATATTTATTTTACTGAACATGAGTTAATGTATAATGTTGTTCTACTAGGACGCTCTCCTATAGGTTGAATTTTCATTTCCAACAGCATTTAGGAGGAGTGAACTCTTCTCACAATTTTTATCTGCCAAGACAGCCACCTCACAAAAATGTACGTGTGATACCTGGTAGGATTCTATATATGCATATAAATATACATGTGTGAATAGGCTACAGAAAAGGGAAACAAGAATTCACATATTTGTTAAGTTTAAAAACACATGGAGAATATTTCAATTAAAATTTGACTAGATTTATAACTCCTACCCTATATAATGCAAATGTCAAGTCCAACTATACAACATGTCTCCTCTGAAGTACTTGTATTTCTAATGTGTTGGGTTAATTTTCTCCATTATATTAGGATGAATAGTCTGAGTCTACTAGGTATGGGTTAGTGTCAGGGATTCAGTACTTCGAATGGAAATTTGGAAAATGAATCCAATGTGTATGTAAATATATGCTGCACAAATATCCTCCCGCTCTCATCCAGAACAATGCCTTGACATTACCTTCACCCCAAGTAAGACACAATTAGAGGAGAAGAGTTACAAAATCAGTGAATACATATCTGGAATGGAAAATGCTCAGGAGTTCACAACCTTGGAGGTGGTAGAGGAGTTTCCAAAACTAAGGGACAGGGTAAACACTCCACAAACATGGAGCTCTGCTGGCCTAAAAACTTTTTGAGAAACTGCCTCTGAGCTTCCACACTTGAAATATATGTTGTTTTCAGGAGATTTGGCTTCCTCTGTAGTGAGACCATCAAAGCTGGGTCTGCATCTATGTGACCTGGAGGACATGGTTTCTTATTTTCCAATGAACAAGATGAAGCAGTGCTGAGCTGAATCCTCTCTTTGTAGGTAAACTGAGGCCACTGGGGACTAAGTGTCTCCCCGTGTGGACTGTGATGCCATTTGGTCCTTCTCCACTGTTTGTGGTGTTTTTGCTCCTGCACTGTGAGTTTGGTATTTGTTTCACGAAATACTAGGAGCTAAACTGGGACACAGTGCTGGAGGGAGTTCTGTCACGTGTGGTGGGTCAGGGTCTGCAAGAGAATGCACCAACTAGGCTCCTATCTCTCACAGCTTGCCCCATTGCCCCCTTGTCCATATCAACCTGATTCTTAATTTTCCTCTGAAAACTCTCCATATAACAAGGTTCCTTTACATATAAGGGTCTGCTGGCTGCACCATGTAAGTTACAAGCCATTTGGAATCCAATGGTAGATCCACATGGCCCTACCACGGATGTTTTATCAAACACCTCACCACCACTGCTCTAGACCCACTACTCAGCAGGCTCCAACTTACTGGCATCTCTGTTCTACACCATTTTCATGAAACTCAGTAAATCAAGGCACTGTCTGGTATACTCATGATGAGCAACAGGACATCCAATGTTTCTCCAGTGCCACCTGGTCATAGGAATTTCAAAAATTTCATGGTATTTATCTAGCCATTTTTCAAGCATGAAGTTGGAGGCACTGTGGGTTTCAGTTCATTCAGCAAACATTAAATGGTGAGGAAGCTCATTTCAATGAAATCTCTGGAGAACTCTCACAGGCACGGCTTCCCAAAGAGTGGACAAAAGGTCACATTTGGCCAGGCCCATTGAGGTCTACAATGTGAGGTCCATGTGTGTTTTGACTCTCAACTATGGCTGCCATTTCTTTAAGAATAAAATCATGTGATATCCTTGCTGAGATTCCCAGCCCTCTGTGGAAAACCACCCGGGGCCTAGGTCTCAGTTTCCAAGAGCGACTTTCATGCGTGGCCTCTTAAAATCCCAACAAAATTCATGGCAATGCTTCTCTGAGTTCAGTTCCAAAACCTAGTCTCTAAGGGGAATCACACCAGAGTTCAAGCCCACGTGGACCCAGTCATTTTTTCCAATGCCACACAAATGACCAAAATTAAAACCAAAACACTCCCACATGGCCCTCATCTTATTCCATATAGTCAATCATCTTAACCTCTGGCTGGAGGTTTCCTTGAGGGGCGCAGCCCAAGACAGTGTCCAAAATCAGCTCGTTTGCCCCTCATTTGCCTAAAGTCAGGGTAGCCTGGACACTGTTTCTGTGAACCAGGAGTGAACAAATAATCCTGCCGTTAATACTTCTGTGTTTATCCAATTTGAGGCCTACTGATTTTAGGTATCGATTCTTTAGGTGATTTAGAGTCATGCGAAAACACAAGCACCTCTGCAGGGCTTTGAAGAACTCATTTGACCCAAAGAATCCCTATTCTCATTTGATGGAGTGCAGGAACCTAACAGGGGAAGGCAAGAGACTTCATCCACAATGAATGAAATTTTTTGCCATTTTGGTTTTGGAAGCTCACATGGGATCATTCTTAAGATCCATCAGGTGCTGAGAATCTAAGTCACAGCCACACACAGGTCCAAGACGCTGATAAAGACACATCCCTTTCCAAAGCAATTAAGCAAAGAGCCACAGGTGAGGCCCATTCATTTCCATTTGAAAACTGTTTTCTTCAGGCTTCACAAAGGGGTGGCCTGAGGCAAAGACCTTCCTGACATTCAGTGAAACACAACAATAAGTAAGCAAAAGGCCCAAAGCAGGGTTTCTGCACTGAGACTTTCCTGGTCACACTGATATCTGAGTTTTCTGAGATGCTCGCCATTCTCTTCAGCTATCCAGTACATGGCCATGTCACAGAGCTTGGAGGTGGTACATATTTTGGACACAAATCCATGAGCCTATTCTGGAGAGTGGCCAGAATTCAGGAAGAAAACAACAACTTAGAAAGATAGCAGGTGTTGCACATCGATAAGACAAGCTGCAGTCCATTCACATATTGGGCAGGATGAATTATGGGAAGATTTATACTAGACAGGACACATCCATTAATGCATTCACTTTTCTAATGTCTACAACAACGGACACAGTGGGATACACAGAAACAGAAACACTCGCCATGTCAAATGACTTACTAGATACTGTCCACTCCAAACCAAACAAACCGCCTTTCCTATCTATTCTCAGAACATGAGACAAAACAACAAACCCACACCCACTCCCACAAAGGCACCTCCTTCCCCCAAGTAGGTCTGTGACTATCCGGAGTGTCCTCTGACTGGTGGGCCATACTATGTTCCCCCGAAATGGCCTGTCTTCTCTCAGATCTTGTTTCCTTGACCAACTCTGTGAAGATGTCAGGAAAATGTGGTTAGCCACTACCTGTTTTCTCAGGAAAGGTCCATCTTCAGAGCTCTCCTGGCATTTGGCCATCCTCACATCATTAGGTACCAAGAAATCTGACTCTGTCCTTGGTAAATCCAAACATGTGAGCCCACTGGGACTGGGACTGGGACTGCCTCTGGGTGCCTGGCTTCTTGGATACAAAGTTCAGAGAGTTCCATCACCAAGGAAATGAGGTATGTCACATTCTTTGGAACTGAATGAGGTCTCTGCCTTGGCAACCACTTTGTCCTAACAGTTGCTTCCAAGGGTAACATAAGATGGAGGTTGCCCCTACTTCCTGTGACACTTTCATAAGGTAGAATGTATAACACCATTGGCACCCGGGAACAGCTCTCCACTCAGCCCTGGTTTGGTCCATCTTCTGTACAATAAGAAGAGAGAGAGGCAGATTCAGACACATCCCTTCATCCTGACCAGGTTGTTTGCCATGGAAGATGACTTTTGCTCTCTCAGGTGCTTCATACCTGCCTACAACTTCTCCAGGTATCATTTGTGCATGGACATTTGAGGTTCTCATCAGGTGGAAGGTCCCCAACTTTCCTGTATTGTAAGAACCACTCTGTCCCTGCTCTTGTGTAAAATGATTGAGGGAACAGTGTATACTTGGGGTTAAAAACAGGTTTGATTTGGGTTACGAGTGATTCTGTGTGATGAATAATGGTATTGGGAACCTGCAATATTTACAAGAATATAGAGGTGAAATATAAGCAGGAAAACAGAAATCTAGGTATGATTTGAAGCCCAGAAGGGTTTTGCCCTTGATTGGGATACTTAGCTTTGAATGATGTTCTGCAAAGATGCCTCAGATAATTCGATATACAATGGCATAGGACCTTGTACATTGGATGATTGAATTTAGAAGAGAACATCCAGTCAAAAAGGGATATTCAGTAGGATTAGGAAGATAGTCGGTAGGTTTAGGAAGAAGAGTGAGTATAGGATTTGGACCAAAAGTTCTTTAGCAATAGACTTTCGGTTGTTGAGTGAATGTAAGTGTCAGCACATATGAAGAGTCAGTCACTATGTTGAACTGGGGAAAATATGTAGAAAAGCAGATATCAATAGAAACATTACGAAATCAGGCAACGTATAAAGTGAGTGATAGAATTAGACATTTTCAACAGTTTTGAGTTTGAATATATAAATTAGGAAAAAAACAAATATGTAGTCACCAATAGGATTGACAATTGACAGCATTAGGCAACCTGGACATGGATGTTTTTAGAAATCCATGTTCACTTTCCATTTAGGCTTTGGTACAATCATAAGTGTGACCTTTCCATTTTTTGTCCAGAATATTACTGTGATAATGAGGTGACATGAGTATTTCTTTCACCATTTCTGGGAGCAATATATTGAAGATGTAAAATGAGAATCGGGGGTACAAAGAGGTGTACCCTGTTTCTAGGAACATAGAGAAAAAGCATGAATAGACCATACTGTGAATAAATAATATAACTTTTTTGAACTTTAAATAATGAATTGAACTGATATCTGAAAAATTAAAGGAAATCGTATATTGATATACAATCATTCATTCCAACCAGGTATATATGTAATGGAAATATTAGTGTTTTGGTTTATCATGAAGAGTGTGTGAGTTTTGCTTCAAAATGATTATGGAAATTCAAAATAATGTGTTTGGAAAGAAGTCTCATGAAAAGACCAGTCAAGAAACCCTGACAATACATGTGTTCTGAAGCAAGAAGTGGTGAAAGTTGAAACAAATGCTTATTAATTTGTGAACATGTGGATGAAATGTATATCCTGTGATGTGCAAAAACTGAAGAAACAATAATGTACCAGTGTCGAATACAAATGAATGACAAATTACATATCATGTCCCATAGAAGTCTACTTGCATTGATGTTAGACTGGGTCAGTTACTGTAGAATAATTAGGATTTGTATGCACCATTCACTGAAGTTAGTTTTCAGTACTAGGAAACAAATATGTATTTCAGGTGGATGAATATTTCTGATTATAATCTTGTGAAAAGTGGATTATAAATCCACATACATGAACATGAATGAATTTAGAGAGTGTATATTAGACACATATATTTCATATTTTGAAAAATTTTTAGAGTATATCTATATCTATATATATATCTATATATATACACACACACACACACACACACACACACACACACAACACTCACAGACATTAAAAAGTACCAGTATAAATGCCAATCGAAATTCATCAGTAAATATGTATCATCCACAAATGCAAAAATATTTATTTTACTGAACATGAGTTAATGTATAATGTTGTTCTACTAGGACGCTCTCCTATAGGTTGAATTTTCATTTCCAACAGCATTTAGGAGGAGTGAACTCTTCTCACAATTTGTATCTGCCAAGACAGCCAACTCACAAAAATGTACGTGTGATACCTGGTAGGATTCTATATATGCATATAAATATACATGTGTGAATAGGCTACAGAAAAGGGAAACAAGAATTCACATATTTGTTAAGTTTAAAAACACATGGAGAATATTTCAATTAAAATTTGACTAGATTTATAACTCCTACCTTATATAATGCAAATGTCAAGTCCAACTATACAACATGTCTCCTCTGAAGTACTTGTATTTCTAATGTGTTGGATTAATTTTCTCCATTATATTAGGATGAATAGTCTGAGTCTACTAGGTATGGGTTAGTGTCAGGGATTCAGTATTTCGAATGGAAAATTGGAAAATGAATCCAATGTGTATGTAAATATATGCTGCACAAATATCCTCCCGCTCTCATCCAGAACAATGCCTTGACATTACCTTCACCCCAAGTAAGACACAATTAGAGGAGAAGAGTTACAAAATCAGTGAATACATATCTGGAATGGAAAATGCTCAGGAGTTCACATCCTTGGAGGTGGTAGAGGAGTTTCCAAAACTAAGGGACAGGGTAAACACTCCACAAACATGGAGCTCTGCTGGCCTAAAAACTTTTTGAGAAACTGCCTCTGAGCTTCCACACTTGAAATATATGTAGTTTTCAGGAGATTTGGCTTCCTCTGTAGTGAGACCATCAAAGCTGGGTCTGCATCTATGTGACCTGGAGGACATGGTTTCTTATTTTCCAATGAACAAGATGAAGCAGTGCTGAATCCTCTCTTTGTAGGTAAACTGAGGCCACTGGGGACTAAGTGTCTCCCCGTGTGGACTGTGATGCCATTTGGTCTTCCTCCAATTTGTGGTGTTTTTGCTGCTGCACTGTGAGTTTGGTATTTGTTTCACGAAATACTAGGAGCTAAACTGGGACACAGTGCTGGAGGGAGTTCTGTCACGTGTGGTGGGTCAGGGTCTGCAAGAGAATGCACCAACTAGGCTCCTATCTCTTACAGCTTACCCCATTGCCCCCTTGTCCATATCAACATGATTCTTAATTTTCCTCTGAAAACTCTAGATATAACAAGATGCCTTTATATATAAGGGTCTGCTGGCTGCACCATGTCACTTACAAGCCATTTGGAATCCAATGGTAGATCCACATGGCCCTACCACGGATGTTTTATCAAACACCTCCCCACCACTGCTCTAGACCCACTACTCAGCAGGCTCCAACTTACTGGCATCTCTGTTCTACACCATTTTCATGAAACTCAGTAAATCAAGGCACTGTCTGGTATACTCATGATCAGCAACTGGACATCCAATGTTTCTCCAGTGCCACCTGGTCATAGGAATTTCAAAAATTTCATGGTATTTATCTAGCCACTTTTCAAGCATATAGTTGGAGGCACTGTGGGTTTCAGTTCATTCAGCAAACATTAAATGGTGAGGAAGCTCATTTCAATGAAATCTCTGGAGAACTCTCACAGGCACGGCTTCCCAAAGAGTGGACAAAAGGTCACATTAGGACAGGCTCATTGAGGTCTACAATGTGAGGTCCATATGTGTTTTGACTCTCAACTATGGCTGCCATTTCTTTAAGAATAAAATCATGTGATATCCTTGCTGAGATTCCCAGGCCTCTGTGGAAATCCACCCGGGGCCTAGGTCTCAGTTTCCAAGAGCGACTTTCATGCGTGGCCTCTTAAAATCCCAGCAAAATTCATGGCAATGCTTCTCTGAGTTCAGTTCCAAAACACAGTCTCTAAGTGGAATCACACCAGAGTTCAAGCCCACGTGGACCCAGTCATTTTTTCCAATGCCACACAAATGACCAAAATTAAAACCAAAACACTCCCACATGGCCCTCATCTTATTCCATATAGTCAATCATCTTAACCTCTGGCTGGATGTTTCCATGAGGGGCGCAGCCCAAGACAGTGTGCAAAATCAGCTCCTTTGCCCCTCATTTGCCTAAAGTCAGGGTAGCCTGGACACCGTTTCTGTGAACCAGGAGTGAACAAATAAGCCTGCCATTAATACTTCTGTGTTTCTCCAATTTGAGGCTTACTGATTTTAGGTATTGATTC
Organism: Callospermophilus lateralis; assembly: GCF_048772815.1. NCBI lineage: Eukaryota > Metazoa > Chordata > Mammalia > Rodentia > Sciuridae > Callospermophilus > Callospermophilus lateralis. The sequence continues at coordinate 45,392 of NW_027512554.1, forward strand.
TTTAGGTGATTTAGAGTCATGTGAAAACACAAGCACCTCTGCAGGGCTTTGAAGAACTCATTTGACCCAAAGAATCCCTATTGTCATTTGTTGGAGTGCAGGAACCTAACAGAGGAAGGCAAGAGACTTCATCCACAATGAATGAAATTTTTTGAAATTTTGGTTTTGGAAGCTCACATGGGATCATTCTTAAGATCCATCAGGTGCTGAGAATCTAAGTCACAGCCACACACAGGTCCAAGACGCTGATAAAGACACATCCCTTTCCAAAGCAATTAAGCAAAGAGCCACAGGTGAGGCCCATTCATTTCCATTTGAAAACTGTTTTCTTCAGGCTTCACAAAGGGGTGGCCTGAGGCAAAGACCTTCCTGACATTCAGTGAAACACAACAATAAGTAAGCAAAAGGCCCAAAGCAGGGTTTCTGTACTGAGACTTTCCTGTTCACACTGATATCTGAGTTTTCTGAGATGCTCGCCATTCTCTTCAGCTATCCAGTACATGGCCATGTCACAGAGCTTGGAGGTGGAACATATTTTGGACACAAATCCATGAGCCTATTCTGGAGAGTGGCCAGAATTCAGGAAGAAAACAACAACTTAGAAAGATAGCAGGTGTTGCACATCGATAAGACAAGCTGCAGTCCATTCATATATTGGCCAGGATGAATTATGGGAAGATTTATACTAGACAGGACACATCCATTAATGCATTCTCTTTTCTAATGTCTACAACAACAAACACAGTGGGATACACAGAAACAGAAACACTCGCCGTGTCAAATGACTTACTAGAAACTGTCCACTCCAAACCAAACAAACCGCCTTTCCTATCTATTCTCAGAACATGAGACAAAACAACAAACCCACACCCACTCCCACAAAGGCACCTCCTTCCCCCAAGTAGGTCTGTGACTATCCGGAGTGTCCTCTGACTGGTGGGCCATACTATGTTCCCCCGAAATGGCCTGTCTTCTCTCAGATCTTGTTTCCTTGACCAACTCTGTGAAGATGTCAGGAAAAAGTGGTTAGCCACTACCTGTTTTCTCAGGAAAGGTCCATCTTCAGAGCTCTCCTGGCATTTGGCCATCCTCACATCATTAGGTACCAAGAAAACTGACTCTGTCTTTGGTAAATCCAAACAAGTGAGCCCACTGGGACTGGGACTGGGACTGCCTCTGGGTGCCTGGCTTCTTGGATACCAAGTTCAGAGAGTTCCATCACCAAGGAAATGAGGTATGTCACATTCTTTGGAACTGAATGAGGTCACTGCCTTGGCAACCACTTTGTCCTAACAGTTGCTTCCAAGGGTAACATAAGATGGAGGTTGCCCCTACTTCCTGTGACACTTTCATAAGGTAGAATGTATATCACCATTGGCACCCGGGAACAGCTCTCCACTCAACCCTGGTTTGGTCCATCTTCTGTACAATAAGAAGAGAGAGAGGCAGATTCAGACACATCCCTTCATCCTGACCAGGTTGTTTGCCATGGAAGATGACTTTTGCTCTCTCAGGTGCTTCAAACCTGCCTACAACTTCTCCAGGTATCATTTGTGCATGGACATTTGAGCTTCTCATCAGGTGGAAGGTCCCCAACTTTCCTGTATTGTAAGAACCACTCTGTCCCTGCTCTTCTGTAAAATGATTGAGGGAACAGTGTATACTTGGGGTTAAAAACAGGTTTGATTTGGGTTACGAGTGATTCTGTGTGATGAATAATGGTATTGGGAACCTGCAATATTTACAAGAATATAGAGGTGAAATATAAGTAGGAAAACAGAAATCTAGGTATGATTTGAAGCCCAGAAGGGTTTTGCCCTTAATTGGGATACTTAGCTTTGAATGATGTTCTGCAAAGATGCCTCAGATAATTCGATATACAATGGCATAGGACATTGTAAATTGGATGAATGAATTTAGAAGAGAACATCCAGTCAAAAAGGGATATTCAGTAGGATTAGGAAGATAGTCGGTAGGTTTAGGAAGAAGAGTGAGTATAGGATTTGGACCAAAAGTTCTTTAGCAATAGACTTTCGGTTGTAGAGTGAATGTAAATGTCAGCACATATGAAGAGTCAGTCACTATGTTGAACTGGGGAAAATATGTAGAAAAGCAGATATCAATAGAAACATTACGAAATCAGGCAAAGTATAAAGTGAGTGATAGAATTAGACATTTTTAACAGGGTTTAGTTTGAATATATAAATTAGGAAAAAACAAATATGTAGTCACCAATAGGATTGACAATTGACAGCATTAGGCAACCTGGACATGGATGTTTTTAGAAATCCATGTTCAATTTCCATTTAGGCTTTGGTACAATCATAAGTGTGACCTTTCCATTTTTTGTCCAGAATATTACTGTGATAATGAGGTGACATGAGTATTTCTTTCACCATTTCTGGGAGCAATATATTGAAGATGTAAAATTAGAATCGGGGGTACAAATAGGTGTACCCTGTTTCTAGGAACATAGAGAAAAAGCATGAATAGACCATACTGTGAATAAATAATATAACTTTTTTGAACTTTAAATAATGAATTAACTGATATCTGAAAAATTAAAGGAAATCGTATATTGATATACAATCATTCATTCCAACCAGGTATATATCTAATGGAAATATTAGTGTTTTGGTTTATTATGAAGAGTGTGTGAGTTTTGCTTCAAAATGATTATGGAAATTCAAAATAATGTGTTTGGAAAGAAGTCTCATGATAAGACCAGTCAAGAAACCCTGACAATACATGTGTTCTGAAGCAAGATGATTAAAGTTGAAACAAATGCTTATTAATTTGTGAACTTGTGGATGAAATGTATATCCTGTGATGTGCAAAAACTGAAGAAACAATAATGTACCAGTGTCGAATACAAATGAATGACAAATTACATATCATGTCCCATAGAAGTCTACTTGCATTGATGATAGACTGGGTCAGTTACTGTAGAATAATTAGGATTTGTATGCACCATTCACTGAAGTTAGTTTTCAGTACTAGGAAACAAATATGTATTTCAGGTGGATGAATATTTCTTATTATAATCTTGTGAAAAGTGGATTATAAATCCACATACATGTACATGAATGAATTTAGAGAGTGTATATTAGACACATATATTTCATATTTTGAAAAATTTGGAGAGTATATCTTTATCTATATCTATATCTATATCTATACACACACACACACACACACACACACACACAACACTCACAGACATTAAAAAGTACCAATATAAATGCCAATCGAAATTCATCAGTAAATATGTATCATCCACAAATGCAAAAATATTTATTTTACTGAACATGAGTTAATGTATAATGTTGTTCTACTAGGACTCTCTCCTATACGTTGAATTTTCATTTCCAACAGCATTTAGGAGGAGTGAACTCTTCTCACAATTTGTATCTGCCAAGACAGCCATCTCACAAAAATGTACGTGTGATACCTGGTACGATTCTATATATGCATATAAATATACATGTGTGAATAGGCTACAGAAAAGGGAAACAAGAATTCACATATTTGTTAAGTTTAAAAACACATGGAGAATATTTCAATTAAAATTTGACTAGATTTATAACTCCTACCTTATATAATGCAAATGTCAAGTCCAACTATACAACATGTCTCTGGAGAACCTTTGGATGTCCTGTTGTTTATCATGAGTATACTAGACAGTGCCTTGATTGACTGTGTTTCATGAAAATGATCTAGAACAGACATGCCAGTAAGTTGGTGCCTGCTGAGTAGTGTGCCTAGAGCAGTGGTGTGTATGTGTGTCATAATACATCTCTGATGTGGCCATATGTATTTGCCATTGGCTTCCAAATGGCTTGTGACAGACATGGTGAGGCCAGCAGACACTAATATGTAAGGGCGTCTTGTTATATGGAGAGGTTTCATGGCAATGTTAAGAATCAGGTTGCAATAGATAAGGGAAAAAGCTATGTGGGATAGAAGCCTGGTTGGTGCATTCTCCTGCAGACCCTGACCCACCACATGTGGCAGAACTCCATCCAGCACTGTGTCCCTTTTGAACTCCTTGTATTTCGTGAAGCAAATACCAAACTCCCAATGCAGGAGAAAGAAAAACCATGAAAAAGTGGAGGATGACCAAATGGCTTCACAGCCCAGATGGGGAGAGACTTAGCACGCACTGGTCACATTTTACTTAAAAGAGAGAATTCACCACTGCTGCCTCATGTTCATTAGAAAATAAGAAACCATGTCCTCCAGGTCACAGAGAATCAGACCCAGCTTTGATGGTCTCACGACAAAGGAAGCTAAAGCTCCTGAAAACAACATATATTTCAAGTGCCCAACCTCAGAGGCAGTTTATCAAGAAGTCCTTTAGGCCAGCAGAGCTCCATGTTTGTGGAGTTTTTAACCTGTCCCTTACTTATGGAAACTTCTCTACCACATCCAAGGTTGTGAACTCCTGAGCATTTTCCATTCCAGTTATATATTCACAGATTTTATAACTCTTCTCCACTAATTGTGTCTTACTTGGGGCGAAGGTAATGTCAAGGCATTGTTCTGGATGAGAGAGGGAAAATATTTTGTGTAGCACATATTTGATAGACATTGGATTCTTTTTCCTATTTTCCATTCAAAATACTGAATCCCTGACACTAACATATACCCTACTAGACTCTGACTACTAATCCTAATATGATGGAGAAAAATAACCCAAATAGAACAGAAATACAAGCAGGTCAGAGGAGGCATGGTGTATTTTTGAACTTTTCTTTTGTATAATAAATGGTAGGTGTTATAAATCTAGTGAATTTTTATTTGGAATAGTTTTTCATGTGTTTTTAAAATTAACAAATATGTGAATTCCTGCCTCCCTTTCTCTGTAGCCTATACAGCACATGTATTTTTATATGTACATATAGAATCCTACCTGGTATCACACGTACATTTTTGTGAGGTTGCTGACTCGGCAGATATAAATTGTGTGAAGAGACTACCCCTCTTAAACGCTGTTGGAACTAAAAATTCAACCTATGGGTGAGCTTCCTAGTACAACAACATTATACATAATTCCATGTTCAGTAAAGTATATATTTTTGCATCAGTAGATGTTATATATTTCATTATAAATTTCATTTGGCATATATTGCTACTTTTTTATGTTTCTCTGTGTGTTTTTTTGGTATATATATATATATATATATATATATATATATATATATATACTCTCCTGATTTATCAAAACATGAAATATATGTGTCTTATATACACTCTCTACATTCATACATTCATTCATGTTCATGCATGAGGAAATATAATCAACTTTTCTCAAGATTATTCTTGGAAATATTCATCCACCTGAAATACATATTTGTTTCCTTGTACTGACAACTCACTTCTGTGAATGGTGCATACAAATCCTAATAATTCTACAGTATCTGACCCAGTTTAACATCAATGCAACTAGATGCCTATGGGACATGATGTGTATTTTGACGTTCATTTATATTCAACACTGCTACATTAATATTTCTGCAGTTTTTGCACATCATAGGATATATATTTCATCCACAAGTTCACAACTTTATAGGTATTTTTTCACTTTTAATCATTTCCTGCTTCAGAACACATGTATTCCTCCCGGTTTCTTGACTGGTCTTTTCATGAGACTTCTCTGCAAACACATTTTTTTTTAATTTCATAATCAGTTTTGAAGCAAAACTCACACACTTTTCATGATAAACCATAAATCTAATATCACCATTAGATGCATAACTGTTTGGAATGAATGATTGTATATCAATATTAGGTTTCCTGTATATTTTCAGAAATCAATTCAATCCATTATTTAAAGTTCGAACCAGTTATATTATTTATTCACAGTATGGACTATTCATGCATTATCTCTATATTCATAGGCACAAGGTACACCTATTTGTACCCCCAATTAATTTATACGTCTTCAAAATATTGCTTTCCTACATATTTTACCCAGTTCATCATTGTGACTGACTCTTCACGTGTGCTGACATTTACATTCACTCTCTACCTGAAACCCTATTGCTAAAGAACTTTTGGTCCAAATCCTATACTCACTCTTTTATCTAAACCAACCGACTATTTTCCTAATCCTACCGAATATCCCTTTTTTACTGGATGTTCTCTTCCACATTCAATCATCCAAATTAGAAGGTCCTATGCCATAGTATATTGATTTAACTGAGACAACTGTGCAGGACATAAATCAATGCTAAGTATCCCAATCAAGGGCCCAATGCCCTTCTGGGCTTCAAAACTTACCTAGATTTCTGTTTTCATACTTATATTTCACCTATATATTCTTATAAATATCGCAGGTTCCTAATACAAATATTCATTCCAGAGAATGATTCCTAACCCAAATTGAACATGTTATTAACCCTAACCATACACTTTTCCCTCAATCTAATTTTACAGAAGAGCAGGGACAGAGTTGGTCTTTCAATACAGGAATATAGGCGATCTTCCAGCTGCTGAAAACCTAAAAGGTCCATGCTGAAATGATCCTTGGAGAAGATGTAGGCAGCTATGAAGGACATGAGAGAGCAAAAGTCATCTTCCATGGCAAACAACCTGGTCAGGTTGATGGGATGTGTCTGAATTAGCCTCTCTCTTCCTAATGTAGAAAAGATGGACCAAACCATGCCTGTGTGGAGAGCTGTTCCACAGTGCCTATGGTTGATATACCATTCTAACATATGAATGAGTCACAGCAAGTAGAGGCAGCCTCCATCTTTTGGGAACCATGTAAGCAACTGTTAAAACAAAGTGGTTTCCAAGGCAGTGACTTCATTCAGATCTTGAAGAAAGTGACATCACCTTACAGTTTTGGTAATGAAAGTCTGTGATCTTGGGATCCAGGAAACCAGGCACAGAGAGTCAAACCCACTCCATGTCCCAGTGGGCTCACTTGTTTGGATTTAACAAGACAGAGTCACTCTTTCTTTGTACCTACTGATGTGAGGACAGCCAAATGCCTGGAAACTATGAAGACTGGTCTTTCCAGAGAAAGCAGGTAGTTTCTCACCATGGGCTCCTGACAACTTCACAGAGTTGGCCAAAGAGACCAGATTGGAGACAGGACACGCCATTTTGGGGGAACATAGTATGGCCCACAAGTCAGAGGACACTCCGGATAGTCACAGACCTACTTGGGGAAAGGAGGTGACTTTTTGGGTGTGAGTGTGAGTTTGTGGTTTTGTCTCATGTTCTGAGAATAGTTAGGAAAGCTGGTTTGTTTGTTTTGGAGTGGACTGTGTCTAGTAAGTCGTTTGACAAGGTGAGTGTTTCTGTGTCTATATATCATACTGTGTCCGTGATTGTAGACATTAGAAAAGAGAATGCATCAATGGATGTGTCCTGTCTACGAGAAAGCTTCAAAGCATTCATCCTGTGCAATTTATGAATGGACTGCAGCTTGCCGTATGGATGGGCAACTCCTGCCATCTTTCTAAATTCCTGTTTTCTTCCTGAATTCTGGACACTCTCCAGAATACGCTCATGATTTTGTGTCCAAGATATGTACCACCTCCATCTCTGTGACATGGCCATGTACTGGATAGCTGATGGGAATGGTGAGTATCTCAGAAAACTCAGATATCAGTATGCCCAAGAAAGTCTCAGTGGAGAAACCCTGCTTTGGGCCTTTTGCTTACCTATTCTGTTGCCCTGAATGTCAGGAAGGTCTTTGAATCAGGCCACACTTTGTGAAGCCTGCAGAAAATAGTTTTCAAATGGAAATGAATGGTCATTACCTGTTCCTCTTTGCTTAATTGCTTTGGAAATTGATGTTTCTGAATCAGCCTCCCGGCCCTATGTGAGGCTGTGGCTTAGATTCACAGCACATGATGGGTCTAAAGAAAAATCCCATGTGTGCATCCCAAACCAAAATGGACAAAAGAGCTGTCAGAGTGGTTCTTACAATACAGGAAAGTTGGGGACCTTCCACCTGATGAGAACCTCAAATGTCCATGCACAAATGATACCTGGAGAAGTTGTAGGCAGGTATGAAACACCTGAGAGAGCAAAAGTCATCTTCCATGGCAAACAACCTGGTCAGGATGAAGGGATGTGTCTGAATCTGAATCTCTCTCTTCTTATTGTAGAGAAGATGGACCAAACCAGGCCTGAGTGGAGAGCTGTTCCCGGGTGCCAATGGTTGATATACATTCTATCTTGTGAAAGTGTCACAGGAAGTAGGGGCAACCTCCATCTTATGTTACCCTTGGAAGCAACTGTTAGGACAAAGTGGTTGCCAAGGCAGTGACCTCATTCAGTTTCAAAGAATGTGACATACCTCATTTCCTTAGTGATGGAACTCTCTGAACTTGATATCCAAGAAGCCAGGCACCCAGAGGCAGTCCCAGTCCCAGTCCCAGTGGGCTCACTTGTTTGGATTTACCAAGGACAGAGTCAGTTTTCTTGGTACCTAATGATGTGAGGATGGCCAAATGCCAGGAGAGCTCTGAAGATGGACCTTTCCTGAGAAAACAGGTAGTGGCTAACCACTTTTTCCTGACATCTTCACAGAGTTGGTCAAGGAAAGAAGATCTGAGACAAGACAGGCCATTTCGGGGGAACATAGTATGGCCCACCAGTCAGTGGACACTCCGGATAGTCACAGACCTACTTGGGGGAAGGAGGTGCCTTTGTGGGAGTGGGTGTGGGTTTGTTGTTTTGTCTCATGTTCTGAGAATAGATAGGAAAGGCGGTTTGTTTGGTTTGGAGTGGACAGTTTCTAGTAAGTCATTTGACACGGCGAGTGTTTCTGTTTCTGTGTATCCCACTGTGTTTGTTGTTGTAGACATTAGAAAAGAGAATGCATTAATGGATGTGTCCTGTCCAGTATAAATGTTCCCATAATTCATCCTGCCCAATATATGAATGGACTGCAGCTTGTCTTATCGATGTGCAACACCTGCTATCTTTCTAAGTTGTTGTTTTCTTCCTGAATTCTGGCCACTCTCCAGAATAGGCTCATGGATTTGTGTCCAAAATATGTACCACCTCCAAGCTCTGTGACATGGCCATGTACTGGATAGCTGAAGAGAATGGCGAGCATCTCAGAAAACTCAGATATCAGTGTGACCAGGAAAGTCTCAGTGCACAAACCTTGCTTTGGGCCTTTTGCTTACTTATTGTTGTGTTGCACTGAATGTCAGGAAGGTCTTTGCCTCAGGCCACCCCTTTGTGAAGCCTGAAAAAACAGTTTTCAAATGGAAATGAATGGGCCTCACCTGTGGCTCTTTGCTTAATTGCTTTGGAAAGGGATGTGTCTTTATCAGCCTCTTGGACCTATGTGTGGCTGTGACTTAGATTCTCAGCACCTGATGGATCTTAAGAATGATCCCATGTGAGCTTCCAAAACCAAAATGGCAAAAATATCATTCATTGTGCATGAAGTCTCTTGCCTTCCTCTGTTTGGTTCCTGCACTTCATCAAATGAGAATAGGGATTCTTTGGGTCAAATGAGTTCTTCAAAGCCCTGCAGAGGTGCTTGTGTTTTCGCATGACTCACCTAAAGAGTCGATACCTAAAATCAGTAGGCCTCAAATTGGAGAAACACAGAAGTATTAATGGCAGGCTTATTTGTTCACTCCTGGTTCACAGAAACGGTGTCAAGGCTACCCTGACTTTAGGCAAATGAGGGACAAAGGAGCAGATTTTGGACACTGTCTTGGGCTGCGCCCCTCATGGAAACTTCCAGCCAGAGGTTAAGATGATTGACTATATGGAATAAGATGAGGGCCATGTGTGAGTGTTTTGGTTTTAATTTTGGTCATTTGTGTGGCATTGGAAAAAATGACTGGGTCCACGTGGGCTTGAACTCTGGTGTGATTCCCCTTAGAGACTGGGTTTTGGAAATGAACTCAGAGAAGCATTGCCATGAATTTTGTTGGGATTTTAAGAGGCCACACATGAAAGTCACTCTTGGAAACTGAGACCTAGGCAGCGGGTGGATTTCCACAGAGGCCTGGGAATCTCAGCAAGGATATCACATGATTTTATTCTTAAAGAAATGGCAGCCATAGTTGAGAGTCAAAACACACATGGACCTCACATTGTAGACCTCAATGGGCCTGCCCTAATGTGACCGTTTGTCCACTCTTTGGGAATCCGTGCCTGTGAGATTTCTCCAGAGATTTCATTGAAATGATCTTCCTCACCATTTAATGTTTGCTGAATGAACTGAAACCCACAGTGCCTCCAATTTCATGCTTGAAAAATGGCTAGATAAATACCATGAAATTTTTGAAATTCCAATGACCAGGTGGCACTGGAGAAACATTGGATGTCCAGTTGCTGATCATGAGTATACCAGACAGTGCCTTGATTTACTGAGTTTCATGAAAATGGTGTAGAACAGAGATGCCAGTAAGTTGGAGCCTGCTGAGTAGTGGGTCTAGAGCAGTGGTGGGGAGGTGTTTGATAAAACATCCGTGGTAGGGCCATGTGGATCTACCATTGGATTCCAAATGGCTTGTAACTGACATGGTGCAGCCAGCAGACCCTTATATGTGAAGGCATCTTGTTATATGGAGAGTTTTCAGAGGAAAATTAAGAATCAGGTTGATATGGACAATGGGGCAATGGGGCAAGCTGTGAGAGATAGGAGCCTAGTTGGTGCATTCTCTTGCAGACCCTGACCCACTACACGTGACAGAACTCCCTCCAGCACTGTGTCCCAGGTTAGCTCCTAGTATTTCGTGAAACAAATACCAAACTCACAGTGCAGCAGCAAAAACACCACAAAAAGTGGAGGAGGACCAAATGGCTTCACAGTCCACATGGGGAGACACTTAGTCCCCAGTGGCCTCAGTTTACCTACAAAGAGAGGATTCAGCACTGCTTCATCTTGTTCATTGGAAAATAAGAAACCATGTCCTCCAGGTCACATAGATGCAGACCCAGCTTTGATGGTCTCACTACAGAGGAAGCCAAATCTCCTGAAAACAACAAATATTTCAAGTGCGGAAGCTCAGAGGCAGTTTCTCAAAAAGTTTTTAGGCCAGCAGAGCTCCATGTTTGTGGAGTGTTGACCCTGTTCCTTAGATTTGGAAACTCCTCTACCACCTCAAAGGTTGTGAACTCCTGAGCATTTTCCATTCCATATATGTATTCACTGATTTTGTAACTCTTCTCCTCTAATTGTGTCTTACTTGGGGTGAAGGTAATGTCAAGGCATTGTTCTGGATGAGAGCGGGAGGATATTTGTGCAGCATATATTTACATACACATTGGATTCATTTTCCAATTTTCCATTCGAAATACTGAATCCCTGACACTAACCCATACCTAGTAGACTCAGACTATTCATCCTAATATAATAGAGAAAATTAACCCAACACAATAGAAATACAAGCACTTCAGAGGGGACATGTTATATAGTTGGACTTGACATTTGCATTATATAAGGTAGGAGTTATAAATCTAGTCAAATTTTAATTGAAATATTCTCCATGTGTTTTTAAACTTAACAAATATGTGAATTCTTGTTTCCCTTTTCTGTAGCCTATTCACACATGTATATTTATATGCATATATAGAATCCTACCAGGTATCACACGTACATTTTTGTGAGGTGGCTGTCTTGGCAGATACAAATTGTGAGAAGAGTTCACTCCTCCTAAATGCTGTTGGAAATGAAAATTCAACCTATAGGAGAGCGTCCTAGTAGAACAACATTATACATTAACTCATGTTCAATAAAATAAATATTTTTGCATTTGTGGATGATACATATTTACTGATGAATTTCGATTGGCATTTATATTGGTACTTTTTAATGCCTGTGAGTGTTGTGTGTGTGTGTGTGTGTGCGTGTGTGTGTATATATATATATATATAGATATAGATATAGATATAGATATACTCTCCAAATTATCAAAATATGAAATATATGTGTCTAATATACACTCTCTAAACAAATTCATGTTCATGTATGTGGATTTATAATCCACTTTTCAAAAGATTATAATCAGAAATATTCATCCACCTGAAATACATATTTGTTTCCTAGTACTGAAAACTAACTTCAGTGAATGGTGCATACAAATCCTAATTATTCTACAGTAACTGACCCAGTCTAACATCAATGCAAGTAGACTCCTATGGGACATGATATGTAATTTGTCATTCATTTGTATTCGACACTGGTACATTATTGTTTCTTCAGTTTTTGCACATCACAGGATATACATTTCATCCACAAGTTCACAAATTAATAAGCATTTGTTTCAACTTTAATCACTTCTTGCTTCAGAACTCATGTATTGTCAGGGTTTCTTGACTGGTCTTTTATGAGACTTCTTTCCAAACACATTATTTTGAATTTCCATAATCATTTTGAAGCAAAACTCACACACTCTTCATGATAAACCAAAACACTAATATTTCCATTACATATATACCTGGTTGGAATCAATGATTGTATATCAATATACGATTTCCTTTAATTTTTCAGATATCAGTACAATTCATTATTTAAAGTTCAAAAAAGTTATATTATTTATTCACAGTATGGTCTATTCATGCTTTTTCTCTATGTTCCTAGAAACAGGGTACACCTCTTTGTACCCCCAATTCTCATTTTACATCTTCAATATATTGCTCGCTGAAATGGTGAAAGAAATACTCATATCACCTCATTATCACAGTAATATTCTGGACAAAAAATGGAAAGGTCACACTTATGATTGTACCAAAGCCTAAATGGAAAGTGAACATGGATTTCTAAAAACATCCATGTCCAGGTTGCCTAATGCTGTCAATTGTCAATTCTATTGGTGACTACATATTTGTTTTTTTTTCCTAATTTATATATTCAAACTCAACCCTGTTGAAAATGTCTAATACTGTCACTCACTTTATACTTTGCCTGATTTTGTAATGTTTCTATTGATATCTGCTTTTCTACATATTTTCCCCAGTTCCACATAGTGACTGACTCTTCATATGCGCTGACATTTACATTCACTCTACAACCGAAAGTCTATTGCTAAAGAACTTTTGGTCCAAATCCTATACTCACTCTTCTTCCTAAACCTACCAACTATCTTCCTAATCCTACTGAATATCCCTTTTTGACTGGATGTTCTCTTCTAAATTCAATCATCCATTGTACAAGGTCCTATGCCATTGTATATCGAATTATCTGAGGCATCTTTGCAGAACATAATTCAAAGCTAAGTATCCGAATCAAGGGCAAAACCCTTCTGGGCTTCAAATCATACCTAGATTTCTGTTTTCCTACTTATATTTCACCTCTATATTCTTGTAAATATTGCAGGTTCCCAATACCATTATTCATCACACAGAATCACTCGTAACCCAAATCAAACCTGTTTTTAACCCCAGGTATACACTGTTCCCTCAATCATTTTACAGAAGAGCAGGGACAGAGTGGTTCTTACAATACAGGAAACTTGGGGACCTTCCACCTGATGAGAACCTCAAATGTCCATGCACAAATGATACCTGGAGAAATTGTAGGCAGGTATGAAGCACCTGAGAGAGCAAAAGTCATCTTCCATGGCAAACAACCTGGTCAGGATGAAGGGATGTATCTGAATCTGAATCTCTCTCTTCTTATTGTAGAGAAGATGGACCAAACCAGGCCTGAGTGGAGAGCTGTTCCCAGGTGCCAATGGTTGATATACATTAAACCTTATGAAAGTGTCACAGGAAGTAAGGGCAACCTCCATCTTATGTTACCCTTGGAAGCAACTGTTAGGACAAAGTGGTTGCCAAGGCAGTGACCTCATTCAGTTCCAAAGAATGTGACATACCTCATTTCCTTGGTGATGGAACTCTCTGAACTTGGTATCCAAGAATCCAGGCACCCAGAGGCAGTCCCAGTCCCAGTCCCAGTGGGCTCACTTGTTTGGATTTACCAAGGACAGAGTCAGTTTTCTTGGTACCTAATGGTGTGAGGATGGCCAAATGCCAGGAGAGCTCTGAAGATGGACCTTTCCTGAGAAAACAGGTAGTGGCTAACCACTTTTTCCTGACATCTTCACAGAGTTGGTCAAGGAAAGAAGATCTGAGAGAAGACAGGCCATTTCGGGGGAACATAGTATGGCCCACCAGTCAGAGGACACTCCGGATAGTCACAGACCTACTTGGGGGAAGGAGGTGCCTTTGTGGGAGTGGGTGTGGGTTTATTGTTTTGTCTCATGTTCTGAGAATAGATAGGAAAGGCGGTTTGTTTGGTTTGGAGTGGACAGTTTCTAGTAAGTCATTTGACACGGCGAGTGTTTCTGTTTCTGTGTATCCCACTGTGTCTGTTGTTGTAGACATTAGAAAAGAGAATGCATTAATGGATGTGTCCTGTCTAGTATATATCTTCCCATAATTCATCCTGCCCAATATATGAATGGACTGCAGCTTGTCTTATCGATGTGCAACACCTGTTATCTTTCTATGTTGTTGTTTTCTTCCTGAATTCTGGCCAATCTCCAGAATAGGCTCATGGATTTGTGTCCAAAATATGTACCACCGCCAAGCTCTGTGACATGGCCATGTACTGGAGAGCTGAAGAGAATGGCGAGCATCTCAGAAAACTCAGATATCAGTGTGACCAGAAAAATCTCAGTGCAGAAACCCTGCTTTGGATCTTTTGCTTACTTATTGTTGTGTTGCACTGAATGTCAGGAAGGTCTTTGCCTCAGGCCACCCCTTTGTGAAGCCTGAAGAAAACAGTTTTCAAATGGAAATGAATGGGCCTCACCTGTGGCTCTTTACTTAATTGCTTTGGAAAGAGATGTGTCTTTATCAGCCTTTGGACCTGTGTGTGGCTGTGACTTAGATTCTCAGCACCTGATGCATCTTAAGAATGATCCCATGTGAGCTTCCAAAACCAAAATGGCAAAAAATATCATTCATTGTGGATGAAGTCTCTTGCTTTCCTCTGTTAGGTTCCTGCACTCTATCAAATGAGAATAGGGATTCTTTGGGTCAAATGAGTTCTTCAAAGCCCTGCAGAGGTGCTTGTGTTTTCGCATGACTCTAAATCACCTAAAGAATCGATACCTAAAATCAGTAGGCCTGAAATTGGAGAAACAAAGAAGTATTAAAGGCAGGCTTATTTGTTCACTCCTGGTTCACAGAAACGGTGTCCAGGCTACCCTGACTTTAGGCAAATGAGGGGCAAACGAGCTGATTTTGGACACTGTCTTGGGCTGCGCCCCTCATGGAAACCTCCAGCCAGAGGTTAAGATGATTGACTATAAGGAATAAGATGAGGGCCATGTATGAGTGTTTTGGTTTTGATTTTGGTCATTTGTGTGGCATTGGAAAAAATGACTGTGTACACGTGGGGTTGAACTCTGTTGTGATTCCCCTTAGAGACTGGGTTTTGGAAATGAACTCAGAGAAGCATTGCCATGAATTTTGTTGTGATTTTAAGAGGCCACGCATGAAAGTAGCTCTTGGAAACTGAGACCGAGGCCCCGGGTGGATTTCAACAGAGGCCTGGAAATCTCAGCAAGGATATCACATGATTTTATTCTTAAAGAAATGGCAGCCATAGTTGAGAGTCAAAACACACATGGACCTCACATTGTAGACCTCAATGGGCCTGGCCTAATGTGACCTTTTGTCCACTCTTTGGGAAGAGGTGCCTGTGAGAGTTCTCCAGAGATTTCATTGAAATGAGCTTCCTCACCATTTAATGTTTGCTGAATGAACTGAAATCCACAGTGCCTCCAACTTCATGCTTGAAAAATGGCTAGATAAATACCATGAAATTTTTGAAATTCCTATGACCAGGTGGCACTGGAGAAACATTGGATGTCCTGTTGCTCATCATGAGTATACCAGACAGTGCCTTGATTTACTGAGTTTCATGAAAATGGTGTAGAACAGAGATGCCAGTAAGTTGGAGCCTGCTGAGTAGTGGGTCTAGAGCAGTGGTGGGGAGGTGTTTGATAAAACATCCGTGGTAGGGCCATGTGGATCTACCATTGGATTCCAAATGGCTTGTAACTGACATGGTGCAGCCAGCAGACCCTTATATGTAAAGGCATCTTGTTATATGGAGAGTTAGCAGAGGAAAATTAAGAATCAGGTTGATATGGACAAGGGGGCAATGGGGCAAGCTGTGAGAGATAGGAGCCTATTTGGTGCATTCTCTTGGAGACCCTGACCCACCACACGTGACAGAACTCCCTCCAGCACTGTGTCCCAGGTTAGCTCCTAGTATTTCGTGAAACAAATACCAAACTCACAGTGCAGCAGCAAAAACACCACAAAAAGTGAAGGAGGACCAAATGGCTTCACAGTCCACATGGGGAGACACTTAGTCCCCAGTGGCCTCAGTTTACCTACAAAGAGAGGATTCAGCACTGCTTCATCTAGTTCATTGGAAATAAGAAACCATGTCCTCCAGGTCACATAGATGCAGACCCAGCTTTGATGGTCTCACTACAGAGGAAGCCAAATCTCCTGAAAACAACATATATTTCAAGTGTGGAAGCTCAGAGGCAGTTTCTCAAAAAGTTTTTAGGCCAGCAGAGCTCCATGTTTGTGGAGTGTTTACCCTGTCCCTTAGTTTTGGAAACTGCTCTACCACCTCCAAGGTTGTGAACTCCTGAGCATTTTCCATTCCAGATATGTATTCACTGATTTTGTAACTCTTCTCCTCTAATTGTGTCTTACTTGGGGTGAAGGTAATGTCAAGGCATTGTTCTGGATGAGAGCAGGAGGATATTTGGGCAGCATATATTTACATACACATTGGATTCATTTTCCAATTTTCCATTCGAAATACTGAATCCCTGACACTAACCCATACCTAGTAGACTCAGACTATTCATCCTAATATAATGGAGAAAATTAACCCAACACAATAGAAATACAAGCACTTCAGAGGAGACATGTTGTATAGTTGGACTTGACATTTGCATTATATAAGGTAGGAGTTATAAATCTAGTCAAATTTTAATTGAAATATTCTCCATGTGTTTTTAAACTTAACAAATATGTGAATTCTTGTTTCCCTTTTCTGTAGCCTATTCACACATGCATATTTATATGCATATATAGAATCCTACCAGGTATCACACGTACATTTTTGTGAGGTGGCTGTCTTGGCAGATACAAATTGTGAGAAGAGTTCACTCCTCCTAAATGCTGTTGGAAATGAAAATTCAACCTATCGGAGAGCGTCCTAGTAGAACAACATTATACATTAACTCATGTTCAGTAAAATAAATATTTTTGCATTTGTGGATGATATATATTTTCTGATGAATTCGATTGGCATTTATATTGGTACTTTTTAATGTCTGTGAGTGTTGTGTGTGTGTGTGTGTGTGTGTGTGTGTGTGTGTGTGTGTATATATATATATAGATATAGATATAGATATAGATATAGATATACTCTCCAAATTTTTCAAAATATGAAATATATGTGTCTAATATACACTCTCTAAATTCATTCATGTTCATGTATGTGGATTTATAATCCACTTTTAACAAGATTATAATCAGAAATATTCATCCACCTGAAATACATATTTGTTTCCTAGTACTGAAAACTAACTTCAGTGAATGGTGCATACAAATCCTAATTATTCTACAGTAACTGACCCAGTCTAACATCAATGCAAGTAGAATCCTATGGGACATGATATGTAATTTGTCATTCATTTGTATTCGACACTGGTACATTATTATTTCTTCAGTTTTTGTACATTATAAGATATATATTTGCCAAGGCAGTGACCTCATTCAGTTCCAAAGAATGTGACATACCTCATTTCCTTGGTGATGGAACTCTCTGAACTTTGTATCCAAGGAGCCAGGCACCCAGAGGCAGTTTCAGTCCCAGTCCCAGTGGGCTCACTTGTTTGGATTAAGCAAGGATAGAGTCAGTCATTCTTGGTACCTACTGAAGTGAGGATTACCAAATGCCTGGAGAGCTCTGAAGAGGGAACTTTCCTGAGAAAGCAGGTAGTAGCTCTCCATTTTTTCCTTACAACTTTACAGAGTTCGCCAAGGAAAACAGATCTGAGAGAGGACAGGCCATTTCGGAAGAACAGAGTATGGCCACCAGTCAGAGGACACTCTGGTTAGTCACACACCTACTTGGGGAAGGTGGTGCCTTTTTGGGAGTGGGTGTGGGTTTGTGGTTTGTCTCATGTTCTGAAAATAGGTAGGAATGGCGGTTTGTTTATTTTGCAGTGAACTGTTTCTGGTAAGTCGTTTGACGAGGTGAGTGTTTCCATGTCTGTGTATCCCACTGTGCCTGTGGTAGTAGACATGAGAAAAGAGAATGCAGCAATGGATGTGTCATGTCTAGTATAAAGCTTCCCAGCATTCATCCTGCCCAATTTATGAATGGAGTGTGGCTTGCCTTATGCACGGGCAACACCTAATACCTTCCTAAGTCCCTGTTTTCTTCCTGAATTCTGGCCACTCTCTAGAATAGGCTCATCGTTATGTGTCCAAGATATGTACCAAATCCAAGGTCTTTGACATGGCCATGTACTGGATACCTGAATGGAATGGCCGGCATCTCAGAAAACTCAGATATCAGTGTGATCAGGAAAGTCTCAGTGGAGATACCCTGCTTTGGGCCTTTTGCTTACCTATTGTTCTGTTGCCCTGAATATCAGAAAGGTCTTTGTCTCATGCATCCCCTTTGTTAAGCCTGAAGAAAACAGTTTTCAAATGGAAATGAATGTGCATCACCTCTGGCTCTTTGCTTAATTTCATTGGAAAAGGATGTGTCTGATTCAGGCCCTTTGCCCTGTTTTAGGCTGTGACTTAGATTCTCAGCCCCTGATGGATGTAAAGAAAGATCCCATATGTGCATCTAAACCAAAATGGAAAAATGTTCAATCAGTGTGCATGAATTATATTGCCTTCCTTTGTTAGGTTTCTGAAATCCATCATGTCAGAATAGGGATCCTTTTGGTGAAATGAGTTCTTCAAATCTCTGCAGAGGTGCTTGGCTTTTCTCATGACTCCAATTCACAAAAAGAATCTAGACCCCACAGTCAGAGAGCCTCAAATTGGAGAAGCGAAGCAGTATTAAGGGCAGGTCTATTTGATCACTCCTGGTTCACAGGAAGGGTGTACAAGCCACCCTGACATTCGGCAAATGAGGGGCAAGGGAGCTTATTTTGGACACTGTCTTGGGATGTGCCTCTCATGAAAACCTCCATCCAGATGTTATGATGAGTATCTTTATGGTAGAAGATGAGGGCCATGTAGGAGTGTTTTGGTTATAATTGTGGTCATTTGTGTGGCAGTTGGAAGAGATGACTGGGTCCACCTGGGCATGAATTCTGCTGTGATTCCCCTTAGAGACTGAGTTCTGGAACTGACCTCAGAGAAGTATTGACATGAATTGTGTTGGGATTTTAGGAGGCCAGGAATGAGAGTTGCCATTGGAACCTGCGATCAAGGCCCAGAGTGGCTTTCCACAGAACACTGGGAATCACAGCCAGGATATTACATGATTTTATTCTGAAAGACTTGGCAGGCATAATTGAGATTCAAAACACACTTGGACCTCGCTTTGTAGACCTCAATGGGCCTGGCTTCATGTGACTTTTTGGCCACTCTTTGGGTAGACTTGCCTGTGAGAGTGCTCCAGAGATTTCCCTGAAATTAGCTTCCTCACCATTTAATGGTTCCTGAATGAATTGAAACCAACATTGCCTCCAAATGCATCTGTGAAAAAATGCTAGATAATTACCATGAAATTTTAGAAATTCCGATAACCAGCTGGCACTGGAGGACCTTTGATGTCCTGTTGATGATCATGAGTATAACAGACAGGGCCTTGATTGACTGGGTTTCATGAAAATGGTGTAGAACAGAGATGCCAGTAAGTTGGGGCCTGGTAAGTAGTGGGCCTAGAGCTGTGTTATGCAAATGTGTGATAAAACATCTGTGGTGGGGCCATGTGGATCTTCCATTGGCTTCCAAATGGCTGTGACTGACATGGTGCAACCATCACACCCATATATGTAAAGGCATATTTTTATATGGAGAGGTTTCAGGGCAATGTTCAGTATCATGTTGCTATTGTCAAGGGGGCAAGCTACTTGAGATAGAACCCTGGTTGGTGCATTCTCCTGGAGACCCTGCCAACCACACCTGACAGAACTCCCTTCAGCACTGTGTCCCATTTGAACTCGTTGTATTTCATGAAGCAAATACCAAACTCCCAGTGCAGCAGCAAGAAACACCACGAAAATTGGAGGATGACCATTGGTTTCACAGTCCACACGGGAAGACCCTTAGCCCTCAGTGGCCACAGTTTACCTACAAAAAGAGAATTCATCACTGCTGCCTCATTTTTATTTGAAAGTAAGTAACCATTTCCTCCAGGTCACATAGATGCAGATCCAGCTTTGATGGTTTCACTACAAATAAAGTTAAAGCTCCTGACAACAACATATATTTCAAGTGCCCAACCTCAGAGGCAGATTCTCAAAATGTCTTTTGGCCAGCAGAGCTCCATGTTTGTGGAGTGTTTACCCTGTCTCTTACTTTTGGAACTCCTCTACCACCTCCAAAGATGTGAAATCTGGAGCATTTTCCATTCTAGATATGTATTCACAGATTTTCTAACTCTTCTCCTCTAATTGTGTCTTACTTGGGGCGAAGGTAATGTCAAGGCATTGTTCTGGAGGAGAGTGGGAAGATTTTTCCGTAGCATATATTTGCATACACATTGGATTCAGTGTCCTATTTTCAATTCAAAATACTGAATACCTGACTCTAACCCATACCCTACCAGACTCTGACTACTAATCCTAATATGATGGAGAAAAATAACCCATAAAGAATAGAAATACAAGCAGTTCAGAGTAGGCATGGTGTATAGATGGACTTGCCTTTTGCATGATACAGAGTTGGAGTTATAAATCTAGTCAATTGTTTGTTGAAATAGTTGTCCTTGTATTTTTAAGGTTAACAAATATGTGAATTCCTGTCTCCCTTTCTCTGTATTCTTATATGCACATATAGATTCCTATCTGGTACCACACGTACATTCTTGTGAGGTGGCTGACTTGGCAGATACAAATTGTTAGAAGAGATCACTCCTACTAAACCCTGTTGGAACTGAATATTCAACCTATGGGTGAGCTTGCTAGTTGAACAGCATTATACATAAATCCATGTTCAGTAAAATGAATATTTTTAGATCTGTGGATGGTATATATTTTATAATGAATTTTGATTGACATATATATTGCTACTTTTTTGTCTGTGTGTTTGTTTTATGTATATGTATATATATATGTATATATATATATATATACATATATATATATATATATATATATATATATATATACTCTCCAGATTTTACAAAATATGAAATATATGTGTCTTATATTCACTCCCTAAATTCATTCATGTTCATGTATGTGGATTTATAATCAACTATTCACAAGATTATTCTCAAAATATTCATCCACCTGAAATTTGCCCAATGCTCTCAAATGTCAATCCTATTTGTGACTACATATTTGTTTCTTTCTAAGATTATATATTTAAACTCAACCCTGTTCAAAATGTCTAATCCTATCACACACTTTATACTTTGCCTGATTTTGTAATGTCTCTATTGATATATGCTTTCCTACATATTTTCCCCACTTCATCATTGTGACTGACTCTTCACTTGTGCTGACATTTACATTCACTCTCTAATCGAAATCCTATTGCTAAGAAACTTTTGTTCCAAATCTTATACTCACCCTTCTTCCTAAACTTACTGACTATCTTCCTAATGCTACAGACTATCCCTTTTTGACTGGATGTTCTCTTCTACATTCAATCATCCAAGTAAACGTGGTGTGAGCTTCAGAGGAGGAGACTACCAACAGGCTATCTCATGCAACATCAAAGGGTTTATTGGGTGTCCAGAATGCTGGGGTTCAGAGCTCACCTGAATAGAGCAGATAGCCCTGAGAATAGCTGAAGTAGAGCTTATATACTTTCCCTGGAGAGAGAAGGGAGGGAATTGTATTGATGGGTCAGGGCGAGTGGGCGGTTTGCATGCAACTGGGAGAGGGAGTACATTCTGCAATTTGGCAGCTGGGGATAGAACATTCTGGGAACAAGTTTTGCAAACATTTCTCAAGATTTCAACAGTGTTCTGTTAAGCATACAGAAAAACAAGATGTCACAAGTACCTATTTTATTAATATTTCATTCCCCACTTCTTCTTCTGGCTAATTTTAATCATAAAAATGATCATTGGAGGGTGTCACATTCAATGTCTGCTAGTGGGGTATTACCATAAGTTTAACTCCTCCAATTTGAGCCTGGAGAAAAGACATTACACGGTTGAGCAAACAGGGTTTTATAGTTAGCAATAATATGAGGATTATTATTGGACCCGCCAGGGTTGATAAAAACGTAGTTAACCAGGGGGACTGTGTGAACCAAGACTCAAGCCACCCTTTTGGGCCCTCTCTCACTTGTTGATGCTCTTCAAGGTGTCTTTTAAATTTACTCATAGATTTTATTACGACTCCAGTATAGTCAGCATAAAAACAACATTCTTCCCTCAATGCAGCACAAAGGCCCCCTTCTCTAATGAAGAGGAGGTCCAACCCTCAAATGTTCTGTAAAACAACTTCAGAGAGAGAGGTTAAAGTTTCATGCAAAGCCCTGAAGGAGGTTTCTAATATCTTACTTTTGCTCTATTGCTGCTTCTAATTGGGTCATCTTTTGTGTCCCATGGACAATGCCACTGGTTCCTCTGCCCACCCGTGCAGCAACTCCTATTCCTAATAGGATGGCTAAAGTGAGGGATATATGTTCCCAGTGGAACCGGTTGTATGCCCCCCCTATTTGATCTTCAAATGAACCTGCGTCATGATAGAGCACTCTGGGAAACATCTGCACCATTACACAATTTATCACATATCTTGATCATTTCATGAAAACATAAACGATGTTTAAGTATATAGAATTATGCTGTTGTAGGCACTGACAAAGCAAGGCACCTAAGATAGCACTCAAGAGAGGGAAACAGTCCTATTTGGTTGCAACCGGATTCAGAGGGCATTGCTTCTATTGTAATCAATTAATCCCCTGAAACTCAAGTTTAGGTAGTTTCAGAATTTTGTACCCAACATTTAAGGGATGGGGCTCAGAAGTTCACAGTCTTCAGAAGTTTAAAAAAGCAGTATTTGTTTCTGTTTTTCCTTCTGTTCTGGGCAAGTTAACTTTTCAAGGACACCTGGGAGGAGGAGAGCTTTTTCTTCCCTTTCTTATTTTCCCCCTGCCAGGTGTTACCATGGAGCCTGGTTGGTAATTTCTTTATCTTAGAAATGTAGCCATCTCTGTGAAGCCCCAGCTGAAGGCAAGAGGACTTGTTCACATATTTTGTGAAAAACTAGTTAGGGGTTGTCTAGCTTAGAAGTACTGAGATTTTTAGCCAGTGGCCAAGTAGAACAGGGCAATATGAAAGAGAAAGTTTATCTACATTAAAGTCTTTATTGGGACTGTTTGGCTGAAAGTTCAAAACTCAGCCATGGTGAAGACTTCTGAAGAAGGTCATTTAAGACTTTTCTGTGGGCCTGGTACAGAGGGGGAAAGACGGGGAAGGTGGGGCTGAGAGCACCTCCGAGGATCTGAGAATGAGGGAAAAGAGAGATGTAAAAGAATAATGCGAAAGGGTATTGGGAATTTCCTAGCAGCAAACTTGAGCAGTAGATCAGGTAGAGCAGAGTGAAAGACGGGAGTGAGGATCCCAAAATCCTGTGAGGGACTTTAAATTTTAGTAACCTGTTTTCAGTGATGACAAAGCAACTTTAAAGGCCAATTATATTACATCTTGGATAAGGGTCTCAGGGCTCTCCTCAGCTCGTTTGAGCATTGGGTTAGCTGGTAAGAGGACCTGGTGGGACCCGGTGAGGGCACTGACAGGAGATGAGAGGAATGAGTCGGTGGCGCGGTACCTATGTACCTGCTACCTCAGCAAGGGGGCGATGGTCTGAGAACTGGTGGAGCTTTGGGTTTCTGATCTAGTTATTGGAGGGGAGAAATCAAGTCGCTGAGATGGGAGTGACATCAGAGGGTCTGGAGCAGAAGGCTGAGGATAATGATCTATTGGAGAAGCATAGTTCAGGATGTGAGTGAGGGAGGGAAAAGGCTTCCACATAGGGGAATTTCCTTTCACTCTTTTGAGCACTTGCAGAAGTTAAAAAGGTCACGCAAAATTTGAGGATCTAGAGACCCCTCTGGGTGCCATAGTTTTTGGTTGTCTAATTGGTAATGTGGCCAATGCTGTGTACTGAATTTGATGAAGAATTGGGGTTCCATCAGGCAGCCCCTGTATGCACACATTCCCATGACATACAGAAAAAGTCGGCTTTTCCCCCACACAGCCATTACTCTTTGTGGCTTTGATAGTCTGCCAGGCAAACTTAGTAATCTAGACTAGCCAACCTGCATCTGGCTCGCGTGTCCCTGCATCCATAATGTTTGTTTCCATTATCTATGGTACAGAAGGGATTTAATGGTATTTTAGTGGGATCCTCTTCATCAGGGATATCACAATAGGAAATACCTATAGCCAGCTAACAAATGTCTGGGTGGAGAGATGGCCACCAGGTCCCTAAGGGGGCTGTATGCGAGATAGACCATACTTCTTTTCCAGTAGGATTTGTGATCAGCCATCACTGCTTAATGGGCTGATGAGGGTTAGGACTACTTGTAGCCAAGGGGAGAGTATATAACCTTATTCACATTGCGAATACACAATTTGAAACTGTTACCAGTCTTTTTCAGTTTCCAGAAAGATTCTGTACAGGGAGCAGGCTTAAGATGAGAGGCATGTATCCAGGAAGTGATTCTGTTTACGTTTACCACTGTAGGTGTTATAATAGCACCTGGTATGGTCCTTTTCAGCGGGGTACCAGGGATGACACCTGATATCATCTTACATAGATGAAATCTCTTACTTGATATGGATGTGGAATCCCCTGGTTCCCAGTTGGGTAGGCAGTGGCCAGCTGTTTTCACAGGTATTACTGAGTTCTTTCAAGATCTTTAAGTCTGTCAAGCAAGGGGGTGTGGAAAGGATCTTTAGGTCTTACAGTTGGGCTTAGGTCCCCTACTGGAGGAGGGCCACCATAAAGAATTTCACACGTGGTAAGGTTACTCAAAGAAACAAAGGGATTTTTTCTTGCATGAAACATTGCATAAGGCAGGAGCATAGTCCAATCTTATGCTGGTCTCTAAGCTTAATTTCATTAAGGTCTCTTTAATGGTTCTATTCATTCTTTCTACTTGTCTTGAACTCTGTGGTCTATAAGCACAAATTAACTTCCAATTAATCCCCAGGTTCCTGGCTAACCCCTGACTTACCTGGGCCATGAACATCGGTCCATTGTCAGATCCTATTACCGGCTTAGCTTCCTTCAATGGTAGAAAGGCTTAGTCAGCAGCAGCGGAATCACTTAGAGTGTGTTTTGTGTTAGGGGACGAGGGCAGGGCATAAGGAGGGGGAGAAGAGTCCAGTAGAGTCAAATCTGTGACTCAGGGAGAACAGAGGGTGGAGGAGGAGGAGGTTGAGAGGGTTTGAGAGATCATGGGGGAAGGAGTAGGAGCAGAGGTAGGGGCAAGGAAAGGCTTCACCCATGGAGGAGGAGATTTGCAGAGGTCCTGCCAAGTTAAGATATATGGCTGTTGATCCGGATGGCTATGTGGCGCTGGCTGAAAGACAATACCTCTGACTTTTTAAATTAGTGGGAAGTAGAAAGATCCTTCTAGGGGCCATACGACTCCAAAGATGGGCCATTCTGAGGCACAGAGATTCGGCCAGGTCCAGCGTTTTACTAAAAAAAGAAAGATTCTGAGCCCTTAAGCGGACTTTGGTCCAGTGATCAAGGGTCAGGGACAGAGGCATTGACGTGCTCTGTTCCATAATGAAAGTTCCACAAACAGTAAAAGCAAGGACACACGACACAGATAAGACAAGACCATAAAGACAGGCAATGAACGTCCAACACTGAGACCAGGAATGAGTAGCCGGCAAAACCCAATGGTATGGCAATAACGAATCTAAAAGAAAATATCACTGAGTCGAGAAGACTATCGTTCCTTGATTTCCCGAGTTCTCTGCGGGGTCCTCCAGAGAGGTGCCCTTTGTCTCTGTGACACATCTCTCAGCCACCGTCGGAGAGAGCCCAGGCTCTTCATCACCAGCAATTTTGCCAATCCCTAACAAGAAACCTGAAACCGGAAAGAGGCGCCTTACTTGCTCCGAGAGGAGCCCGTTGGGGTCTCTCGTCCGCCACTGCTGGAACTCGGTGGAACCTCAATATGTAAAGGTCAGGCGAGTGTCAGAGGAAGATACTACCAAGAGACTGTCTCATGCAACAGCAAAGGGTTTATTTGTGGTCCAGCATGCTGGAGCTCAGAGCTAAATTAAATAGAGCAGAGACCTCTGAGAACAGCTTAAGCAGAGCTTATATACTTTCCTTGGAGAGGGAAGAGATTGAAGTTTAGTGATGGGTAAGGGCGAGTGGGCGATTTGCATGACACCGAGTGAGGAAGTACATTCTGCAGTTCGGCTGTTGGGAACAGTACATTCTAGAACAAGATTAGCAAACATTTCTCAAGATTTCAAAAGTGTTTTGTTAAGCATACAGAAAAACAGGAAGTGACAAGTACCTATTTTATTAATTTTATTAACCTTTCACTACCGACTATGCCTTTTTGACTTGATGTTCCTTCTACATTAATTCATGCAACGTACAAGGTGCTATGCCATTGTATATCGATTTATCTGAGACAACTCTGCAGAACGTAATTCAACACCACGTATCCCTATCAAGGGCCCAATGCCCTTCTGGGCTTCAAATCAGACTTAGATTTCTTTTTTCATACATATATTTCACCTATATATTCTTCTACACATAGCAAGTTCTCAATACGATCATTCATCCAGCAAAATGATTTCTAACCCAAATCGAGCATGTTTTTAACCATAACCGGACACTGTTCCCTCAATCTAACTTTACAGAAGAGCAGGGAAGGAGTTGATATTACAATACAGAAATGTAGAAAAACTTCCACCTGCTGAGAACCTCAAAGGTCCATGCAGAAATGATCCCTGGAGAAGATGTAGGAAGCAATAAAGGACCTGAGAGACCAAAAGTCATCTTCCATGGCAAACAACCCTGTCAGGATAAAAGGTTGTGTCTGAATCAGATTTTTTTTTAATGTAGAGATCATGGACCAAACCAGGCCTGTGTGGAGATCTATTCCTGTGTGCCTTTGGTTGATATACCATTCTAACTTGTGAAAATGTCACAGGAAGTAGGGGCAGCCTCAATCTCTTGGGACCCTTGGAAGCAACAGTTAGGACAAAGTGGCTGCCAAGACAGTGCCCTCATTCAGTTCAGGAAGGAAGTGACCTCACCTCACTTTCTTGGTGATGGAACTCTCTGAACGTGGGATCCAGGAAGCCAGGCACACAGAGCCAATCCCAGTCCCAGTCCCAGTGGTCTCACTTGTTTGGATTTACCAAGGACAGGGTCAGTATTTTTTGGTACCTACAGATGTGAGGAAGGCCAAATGCCAGGAAAGCTCGGATGCAGGGTTTTTCATGAGAAAGCAGGTAGTTGCTCACCGTTGGCTCCTAAGAAGTTCACAGAGTTGGCCAAGGAGACAAGATCTGAGACAGGAAAGGCCATTTTGGGGGAACATATTATGGCCCACAAGTCAGAGGACACTCTGGATAGTCACAGACCTACTTAGGGGAAGGAGGTGCCTTTGTGGGTGTGGTTGTGGGTTTGTGGTTTTGTCTCATTTTCTGAGAATAGGTAGGACAGTCGGTTTGTTTCATTTGAAGTGGACTGTTTCTAGTAAGTCTTTTCACAGGGTGAGTGTTTCTATGTCTGTGTATTCCACTGTTTCCGTGGTTGTAGACATTAGAAAAGAGAATCCATCAATGGATGTGTCGTGTCTAGTAGAAAGCTTCTCAGCATTCATATTGCCCCGTTTATGAATGGACTGTAGCTTGCCTTATCGATGAGCAACACCTGCTACCTTCCTAAGTTTCTATTTTCGTCCTGAATTCCGGCCAATCTCAAGAATAGGCCCATGGTTTTGTGTCCAAGATATGTACCACCTCCAAGCTCTGTGACATGGCCATGTACTGGATAGCTGTAGGGGATGGCGAGCATCTCAGAAAACTCAGATATCAGTGTGACCAGGAAAGTCTCAGAGGAGAAAACCTGCTTTTGGCCTTTTGCTTACCTATTGTTCTGTTGCCCTGAATGTCAGGAAGGTCTTTGCCTCAGGCCACCCCTTTGTGAAGCCTGAAGAAAACAGTTTTCAAATGGAAATGAATGGGCATACCTGTGGCACTTTCCTTAATTGCTTTGGAAAGGGATGTGTCTGAATCAGGCCCTTGGCCCTGTGTGTGGCTGTGGCTTAGATTCTCAGCACCTGATGGATCTAAAGAAAGTTACCATGTGTGCATCCAAAAGAAAATTCGCCAAAAGAGCAATTATTGGGATGAAGTCTCTCGACTTCCTCTGTAAGGTTCCTGACCTCCATCAAGTGAGAATGGGATCCTTTGGGTCAAAAGAGTTCTACAAAACCTGCAGAGGCTAGCCCATTGTGCTTGGGTTTTCTCATGACTAAAATTCACATAAAGAATCTAAACCCCACAGACAGTAGTCCTCAAATTGGAGCGGTATTAATGGCAGGCCTATTTGATCACTTTTGGTTCACAGGATGGGTGTCCAGGCCACCTTGACTTTAGGCAAATGAGGGGCAAAGGAGCTTATTTGGGACACTGTCTTGGTCTGCGCCCCTCATGGAAACCTCCAGCCAGATTATGATGAGTGTCTATATGAAAGAAGATGAGGGCCATATGGGAGGGTTCTTGTTTTAATTGTGGTAATTTGTGTGGTAGTTGGAAGAGATGACTGGGTCCACCAGGGCTTGAACTCTGGTGTGATTCCCCTTAGAGACTGAGTTCTGGAACTGACCTCAGAGAAGTATTGCCATGAATAGTGTTGGGATTTTAGGAGACCACGCATGAGAATCGCTTTTGGAAACTGAGATCTAGGCCCAGGATGGCTTTCCACAGAGCTCAGGGATTCTGAGCCAGGATATCACATGATTTAATTCTTAAAGACTTGGTAGCCATAGTTGAGAGTCCAAACACACATGGACCTCACATTGTATACCTCAATGGGCCTCTATTCATGTGTCCTTTTGGCCACTCTTTGGGAAGGCTTGCCTGTGAGTGTTCTCCAGAGCTTTCATTGAAATGAGCTTCCTCACCATTTAATGGTTCCTGAATTAAATGAAACCCACAGTGCCTCCAACTTCATCCTTGAAAAATGACTAGATTAATACCATGAAATTTTTGAAATCCCCATGACCAGGTGGCACTGGATAACCTTTAGATATCCTGTTGTTGATCATGAGTATAACAAACAGTGCCTTGATTGACTGAGTTTCGTGAAAATGGTGTAGAACAGAAATGCCAGTAAGTTGAAGCCTGCTGGGTAGTGGGTGTAGAGCAGTGGACTGTAGGTGTGTAAATAAATATTTTTGGTAGGACCACCTGGATCTTCCATTGGCTTCCAAAACTTGCGACTGACATGGTGCAGGCAGCAGACCTTTATATGTAAAGGCATCTTGTTATATGTAGAGGTTTCAGGGCAATGTTCAGAATCAGGTTGCTATAGTAAAGGGGAAAGCTATGTGGGATAGAAGCCTGGTTCGTACATTCTCTTGCCGACCCTGACCAACCACACATGACAGAACTCCCTCCAGCATTGTGTCCCAGTTGAACATATTGTATTTCGTGAAGCAAATACCAAATTCCCAGTGCAGCAGTAAGAAACACCCTGAAAAGTGGAGGATGACCAAATGGCTTCACAGACCACACGGGAAGACCCTTAGCTCCCAGTGGCAACAGTTTACCTACAAAGGGAGAATTCAGACCTGCTGCCTCATGTTCATTACAAAATAAAGAACCATGTCCTCCAGGTCACATAGATGCAGACCCAGATTTTTGGTGTCACTATAAACGAAGCTCAATCTCCTGACAATTACATATATTTCTTATTCTTTTTTTAATTAATTTTCATTGTAGGTTGTTCGAAACATTACATACTTCTTGATATATCATATTTCACACTTTGATTCAATTGGGATATGAGCTCCCATTTTTACTCCATATACAGATTGCAGAATCACATCAGTTGCAGAACCATTGATTTACATATTGCCATACATATATTTCTTGTGCCTAACCTCAGAGGAAGTTTCTCAATAAGTCTTTAGGTCAGCACAGCTCCATGTTTCTGGAGTGTTTACCCTCTCCCATACTTTTGTAAACCCTTTTACCACCTCCAGTGTTGTGAACTCCTGAGCATTTTTTATTCCACATATGTATTCACAGGTTTTCTAACTCCTCTCCTCTAATTGTGTCTTACTTTTACCGATGGTTATGTCAAGGCATTGTTCTGGATAAGAGAGGGAAGATTTTTGTGTATCACATGTTTGCATACACATTAGATTCATTTTTCTATTTTCCATTTGAAATACTGAATCCCTGACACTAACCCATACCCTACTAGACTCTGACTACTAATCCTAATATCATGGAGAAAAAAAACCTAACTGAATAGAAGTACAGTCCTTTCATAGGAAGCATGGTGTATATTTGTATTTGTCTTCTGCTTTATCAAGAGTATGTGTTTTAAATTTAGTAAACTTTTCATTTTAATATTTCTCCATGATTTTTTAAAGTTATCACATATGTAAATTCCTGTCTCCCTTTCTCTGTATCCTATTCAGCACATGTAATTTTTTTATGCATATACAATATCCTACCTGGTATCACACGTACATTCTTGAAAGATCACTGGCTTTGGAATATAAAAATTGTGAGAAGAGATGACTTTCCCTAAATAATGATGGAACTGAAAATTCCACCTATGGGTGAGCTTCCTAGTGAAAAACACTATACATAAATCCATATTCAGTAAAATGAATATTTTTGGATTTGTGAATGAATTATATTTCATGATGAATATCGATTGGCATATATATTGCTAAATATTAATGTGTATGTGTGTGCGTGTGTGTTTGTGTGTGTGTGCGTGTGTGTGTGTGTGTGTATATTCTCCAGATTTTAAAAAAATATGAAAAATATGTGTCTTATTATACACTCCCTAAATTCATTCACATTCATTTATGTTCATTTAAATTCAAATTTTCACAAGATTATTCTCAGTAATATTCATACACCTGAAATATATTTTGGTTTCCTACTACTGAAAACTAAGTTCAGTGGATGGTGCTTAAAAATCCTAATATTTCTACAGTAACTGACCCAGTTTAACATTAATGCAAGTAGATTGCTATGGGACATGATGTGTAATTTGAAGTTCATTTTTACTCAACACTGGTACATTACTATTTCTTCAGTTTATGGACATCATAGGATGTATTTTTTCATCCACAACTTCACAAATTTTTTTGGCATTTGGTTCACTTTCAATTACTTACTACTTCAGAACACATGTATTCCTCCATGTTTCTTTACTGGTCTTTTCACTAGACTTCTTTCTAAACACATTATTTTCGATTCCATAATCATTTTTGAAGCAAAACTCACTCTTCACGATAAACCGTAATCCTAATAATACCATTGCATATATAACTCGTTGGAATGATGGTATATATATCAATATAAGATTTCCAATATATTTTCAGATGCAAACTCAAACCATTATTTAATGTTGGATCCAGTTACATACTTTATTCACAATATGGTCTATTCATGCATCATCTCAATAATCATCAACACAAGGTACACCTATTTGTATCCCCAGTACTAATTTATAAGTTTCCAGAATATTACTCCCCTTTATGGTGCAAGAAATACTCATGTCACCTGATCTACATATACATTTTACCACAGTAGTATTCTGTACACAAAATGCAAAGGTCACACATATGATTGTACCAAAGCCTAAATGGGAAGTGACCATGGATTACTAAAAGCATCTATGTCCAGGGTGCCTACTGCTCTCAAATGTCAATCCTATTGGTTACTACATATTTGTTTCTTCCTAAGATTATATATTTAACCTCAAGCCTGTTGAAAATATCTAATCCTATCACTCACTTTATACGTTTCCTGATTTCCTAATGCCCCTATTGATATCTGCTTTCCTACATATTTTTCCCAGTTCATCATTGTGACTGTCTCTTCACATGTGCTGACATTTACATTCACCCTCTAACTGAAAACCAATTGCTAAAGAACTTTTGGTCCAACTCCGAGACTCACTCTTCTTCCTAAACCTACTTACTATCTTCCTAATCCTACAGACTATCCCTTTTGACTGGATGTTCTCTTCTACTTTCAATCATCCGAGGTATAGGGTCCTATGCCATTGTATATCGATTTATCTGAGACCTCGGTGCAGAACATGATTCAATCTAAGTATACCAATCAAGGGCCCAATGCCTTTCTGGGCTTCAAATCTTTCCTAGATCTCTGTTCTCATACATATATTTCACATTTATATTCTTATAAATATCACAGGTTCCCAATACCATAATTCATCCAGCAGAATGACTCCTAACCCAAATCGAACATGCTATTAACACTAACCATACACTGTTCCCTCAATCTCACTTTACAGAAGAGCAGGGACAGAGTTGGTCTTAAAATCCAGGAAGGTAGGGTATCATCCAACAGCTGAGAACCTCAAAAGTCCCTGCAGAAATAATCCCTGGAGAAGGTGTAGGCAGGTATGAAGGATCTGAGAGAGCAAAAGTCATCTTCCATGGCAAACAACCTGGTCAGGTTGAAGGGATGTGTCTGAATTAGCCTCTCTCTTCCTAATGTAGAGAAGATGGACCAAACCATGTCTGTGTGGAGAGCTGTTCCCCGGTGCCTATGGTTGATATACCATTCTAACTTATGAATGAGTCACAGCAAGTAGAGGCAGACTCCATCTTTTGAGAACCTTGGAAGCAACTGCTAAAACAAAGTGGTTTCCAAGGCAGTGACTTCATTCAGTTCTTGAAGGAAGTGACCTCACCTTACATTATTGGTGATGAAAGTCTGTGATCTTGGGATCCAGGAAACCAGGCACACAGAGTCAAACCCACTCCATGTCTTAGTGGGCTCACTTGTTTGGATATAACAAGACAGAGTCACTCTTTCCTGGTACCTACTGATGTGAGGACAGCCAAATGCCTGGAAACTATGAAGACAAGCCTTTCAAGAGAAAGCAGGTAGTTTCTCACCACGGGCTCCTGACAACTTCACAGAGTTGGCTAAAGAGACCAGATTGAAGACAGGACACGCCATTTTTGGGGAACATAGTATGGCCCACAAGTCACAGGACACTCCGGATAGACACAGACCTACTTGGCGGAAAGAGGTACCATTTTGGGTGTGAGTGTGAGTTTGTGGTTTTGTCTCATGTTCTGAGAATAGTTAGGAAAGCTGGTTTGTTTGTTTTGGAGTGAACTGTTTCTAGTAAGTCCTTTGACAACGTGAGTGTTTCTGTGTCTATATATCATACTGTGTCCGTGATTGTAAACAGTAGAAAAGAGAATGCATCAATGGATGTGTCCTGTCTACGAGAAAGCTTCAAAGCATTCATCCTGTGCAATTTATGAATGAACTGCAGCTTGCCGTATGGATGGGCAATTCCTGCCATCTTTCTAAATTCCTGTTTTCTTCCTGAATTCTGGACACTCTCCAGAATACGCTCATGATTTTGTGTCCAAGATATGTACCACCTCCATCTCTGTGACATGGCCATGTACTGGATAGCTGATGGGAATGGTGAGTATCTCAGAAAACTCAGATATCAGTATGCCCAAGAAAGTCTCAGTGGAGAAACCCTGCTTTGGGCCTTTTGCTTACCTATTCTGTTGCCCTGAATGTCAGGAAGGTCTTTGCCTCAGGCCACACTTTGTGAAGCCTGCAGAAAATAGTTTTCAAATGGAATTGAATGGTCATTACCTGTGCCTCTTCGGTTAATTGCTTTGGAAATGGATGTGTCTGAATCAGCCTCTTGGCCCTATGTGAGGCTGTGGCTTAGATTCACAGCACATGATGGGTCTAAAGAAAAATCCCATGTGTGCATCCAAAACCAAAATGGACAAAAGAACTGTCATGGTGGATAGAGTCTCTCGCCTTCCTCTGTAAGGTTCCTGACCTCCATTAAGTGAGAATAGGGATCATTTGGGTCAAGTGAATTCTTTAAAGCCCTGCAGAGGCTATCCCATAGGTTCGTGGGTTTTCTCATGACTCCAATTCACATCTATGTTTACAGAAGAGCAGGGACAGTGTTGGTCTTACAATACAGGAATGCAGTGGATCTTCCATCTGTTGAGAACCTCAAAGCTCCATGCAGAAATGATCTCTGGAGAAGATGTAGGCAGCTATGTAAGACCTGAGAGAGCAAAAATCATCTTCCATGGCAAACAACCTGGTCAGGATTAAGGGTTGCGTCAGAATGAGCCTATCTCTTCTTAATGTAGAGAAGATGGACCAAACCCGGCCTGTGTGGAGAGCTGTTCCCTTTTGCCTACGGGTGATATACCATTTTAACTTGTGAAAGTGTCACAGGAAGTAGGGGCAGCCCCCATCTCATGGGACCGTTGGGAGCAATTGTTATGACAAAGTGGTTGCCAAGGCAGTGATCTCATTCAGTTCCTGAAGGAAGTGATCTCATCTCACTTCCTTGGTGATGGAACTCTCTGAACTTGGTATACAGAAAGCCAGGCACCCAGAGCCAGTCCCAGTCCTAGTCCCAGTGGTCTCACTTTTTTGGATTTACAAAGGACAGAGTCAGTCTTTCTTGATACCTACTGATGTGAGGATGGCCAAATGCCAGGAAAGCTCGGAAGAGGGGCTCTTCCTGAGAAAGCAGATAGTGGCTCACTCCTGGCTTCTAACAACTTCACATTGTTGGCCAAGAAGACCAGATCTGAGACAGGGCAGGCCATTTCGGAGGATCATAGTATGGCCCATCAGTCAGAGCACACTCCGGAGAGTCACAGACCTATTTGGGGGAAGGAGGTGCCATTGCGGGTGTGGGTTTGTGGTTTTGTCTCATGTTCTGAGAATAGGTAGAAAAGGCAGTTTGTTTGGTTTGGAGTGAACTGTTTCTAGTAAGTCGTTTGACAATGCAAGTGTTTCTATGTCTGTGTATCCCACTGTGTCCGTGCTTGTAGACATTAGAAAAGAGAATGCATCAATGGATGTGTCCTGTCTCATAGAAAGCTTCCCAGCATTCATCCAGCACAATTTATGAATTGACTGTGGCTTGCCTTATTGATGGGCGATACCTGCTACCTTCCTAAGTTGCTGTTTTCTTCCTGAATTATAGCCAATCTCAGGAATAGGCTCATGGTTTTGTGTCCAAGATATGTACTACCTCCAAGCTCTGTGACATGGCCATGTACTGGATAGCTGAATGGAATGGCGAGCATCTCAGAAAACTCAGATATCAGTGTGACCAGTAAAGTCTCAGTGGAGAATCCCTACTTTGGGCCATTTGCTTACCTATTGTTCTGTTGCCCTGAGAGTCAGGAAGGTCTTTGTCTCAGGCCAACCCTTTGTGAATCCTGAAGGAAAGATTTTTCAAATGGAAATGAATATGCTTTACCTTTGGCTCTTTCCTTAATTGATTTGGAAAGAGATGTGTGTGAATCAGCCTCTTGGCCCAGTGTGATTCTTTGACTTAGATTCTCAGCACCTGATGGATCTAAAGAAAGATCCCATGGGTGCATAAAATCCAAAATGGCAAAAAGAGCAGTCATTGTTGATGAAGTATTTTGCCTTCCTCTGTAAGGTTCCTGAATTCCATCAAGTGAGAATAGGGATCTTTTGGGTCAAATGAGTTCTTCAAATCTATTCAGAGGCTATCCAATAGGTGCTTGAGTTTTCTCATCTTTCCAATTCACATAAAGAATCTGTACCCGACACTCAGTAAGACTCAAATTGGAGAAGCAGAGCAGTATTAAGGGCAGGCCTATTTGATCACTCCTGGTACACAGGAAGGGTGTACAGGCCACTGGGAATTTAGGCAAATGAGGGGCAACAGAGCTTATTTTGGACACTGTCTTGGGCTATGCTAATGCTATCAAATGTCAATCCTATTGTTGACTTCATATTTGTTTTATCCTAAGCTCACATATTCATCCTCAACCCTGTTGAAAATATCTAATCCCATCACTCACTTTATTCTTTTCCTGATTTCCTAATGTCTCTATTGATATCTGCTTTCCTACATATTTTGCCCTGTGCATCATTGTGACTGACTCTTCACTTGTGTTGACATTTACATTGACTCTCTAACCAAAACCCTATTGCTAAAGAACTTTTGTTCCAAATCCTATACTCACTTTTCTTCCTAAACTTACCGACTATCTTTCTAATCCAACTGACTATAACATTTTGAATGGATGTTCTCTTCTACATTCAATGATCCAAGTACAGTTCAGGTTTCTATTCAACCGGGTGAGGGAGTAGATTCTGCAGTTTGGCAATTGGGGACAGCACATTCTGGCAACAAGATTAGCAAAGAGTTCTCAAGATTTCAACAGTGTTTTGTTAAGCGTACAGAAAAACAGGAAGTGACAAGTACATATTTTATTAACCTTTCATTCCCCACTTCTTTTTCTGGCTACTTTTAATCATAAAAGTGATCGTTGTGGGGTGTCACATTCTATGTCTGCTAGTGGGGTATTACCATAATTTTAATTTGTCCAATTTGAGCTTGGAGAAAAGAAATTACATGATTGAGGAAACAGGGTTTTATAGTTAGTAATACTATGAGGATTATTATTGGACCGGCCAGGGTTGATAAAAACGTAATTAACCAGGGGGACTGTGTAAAAAAAGACTCAAACTACCCTTTTTGTGCCTCTCTCTCTCGTTGTTGCTCTTCAAGGCATCTTTTTAATTTACTCATAGATTTTTTTACAACTCCAGTATTGTCGACATAAAAACAACATTCTTCCCTCAATGAAGCACAAAGGCCCCCTTCTGTCATGAAAAGGAGGTCCAACCCTCGCCTTTTCTGTAAAACAACTTCAGAGAGAGAGGTTAAAGATTCCTGCAAAGCTGTGATGGAGGTTTCTAAAATCTTTAAGTTTTGATCTATTGCTGCTTCTAATTGGGTCACTTGTTGTGTCCCATGGACCAGAGCAGTGGTTCTTGTGCCCAACCCTGCAGCAACTCCTATTCGTAATAGAATGGCTAAGGTGAGGGACATATGTTCCCAGCGGAACCGGTTTGTATGTCCCCCTCTTTGATCTTCAAATGAACCTGCGTCATGATAGAGCACTCTGGGAAACATCTGCACCATTTCACAATTAATCACATCTGTTGACCATTTCATGAAAACATAAACAATGTTTTAGTATATAGAATTATACTGTTGTAGGGACGGACAAGGCAAGGCACCTAAGATAGCACCAAAGACACGGAAACAGTCTTTTTTGGTTTCACCCAGATACAGAGGGCATTGCTTCTGTTGTAATCAATTAATCCCCTGAAACCCAAGTTTCGTAGTTTCAGAATTTTGTACCCAACACGTAAGGGAAGGGGCTCAGAAGTTCACAGTCTGCAGAAGTTCACAAAAAGCAGTTTTTGTTTCTGTTTTTTTCCTCAGTTTGGGCAAGATAACTTTTCAAGGACACCTGGGTGGGGGTGTCTTCCCTTTCTTTTTTTCCCCCTTCCAGCTGTTTCCATACAGCCCAGTTTGTAACTTCTTTATCTTAGAAATGTAGCCATCTCTGTGAAGCCCCAGCTCAAGGCCAGAGGCCTTTTTTTCAAATATTTTGTGAAAAACTAGTAAGGGTGTGTCTAGATCAGGAGTGCTGAATTTTTTAGCCAGTTGCCAAGGAGACCAGGGCAACACAAAAATAGGAAGTTTATCTACAGTGAACTCTTTTATAGGGACTCTTTTGCTGAAAGTCCTAAATCAGCCATGGTGTAGACTTCTGGAGAAGGTCAGTTAAGACTTTTCTGTGGGCCTGGTACAGAGGGGGACAATTTGGAAGGCAGGGATAAGAGCAGCTCTGTGGATCTGAGAATGAGGAAGGAGAGATGAAAAGAATATTGGGAGAGGGCTTTGGGATCTTAATAGCAACAAAAACTTGAGCAGTAGAACAGATAGAACAGAGGGGGAGACGGGAGTGAGTTTCCAAAAAGCCTTTGAGGGACTTTAAATTCTTAGTAACCTGTTTTTAGTGATGACAAAGCAACATTAAAGGCCATTTTCATTACATCTTGTATTAGGGTCTGAGGATTCTTCTCAGCGGGTTTGAGCTTTGCATTAGGTGGTAAGAGGACTGGGTGGGACCCGGTGCGGGCACTGACAGGAGAGGAGAGGAGTGAGTGAATGGAGTGGTACCTCAGTACCTGCGACCTCAGCAAGGGAGCAATGGTCTGAGAACCAGTCGAGATTTGGGTTTTTGATCTAGATATTGGAGGGGAGAAATCAAGTTGCTGAGGTGGGAGTGACAGCGGAGAGTCTGGAGCACAAGGCTGAGGGTGAGCATCTATTGGAGAAGCATAGTTCAGGATGTGAGCAAAGGAGAGAGAAGGCCTCCACATAGCGGAATCTCCTTTCACCCTTTTGAGCACTTGCAGAAGTTAAAAAGGTCACACAGAATTTGAGGATCTAGAGACCCCTCTGGGGGCCATCGGTTTTGGTTATCTAATTCGTAATATGGCCAATGCTGTGTACAGAATTTGATGAGGAGTTTGGGTTCCATCTGACAGTCCCTGTATGCTCACATCCCCATGACTTACATTAGAAGTCTGCTCTCCCCCCCCCACAGCCGTGACTGTTTGTGGCTTTGATAGTCTCCCGGGCAAACATAGTAATCTAGGCTAGCCAACTTGCATCTGGCTCACGTGTCCCTACATCTATAATGTTTGTTTCCATTATCTATGGTACGGAAGGGATTTAATGGAATTTTAGTGGGATCCTGTTAATCAGGGATATCCCAATAGGAAAGACCTATAGCCAGCTGACAAATGACTGGGTGGAGAGATGGCCACCAGGTTCGTAAGGGGGCTGTATTCGAGATAGGCCATACTTCGTGTCCAGTAGGATTTGTGATCAGCCATCGCAGCTTAAGGGGCTGATGAGGGTTAAGACTACTGGTCGTCAAGGGGAGAATAAATATCTTCCAGGATCTTCTTTACAACCATTTGTGATGTTTCTTTTTTCTTCTTTTTTATTTCTTTTTTTTTGTGTGTGTGTGTAGGGAAGGCTTCAATACATCCTGAAAATGTATGTTCAAAGACTAGGAGTTATTTAAGTCCATACCTTACTGGCTTAATTTCAGTAAAGTCCACTTCCCAGAATTGTCCTCGTCTGGTTCCTCATAGGTGCTTTCCTGCAGGAAGCTTGGAAGTGTAAGCTTTAACCAATTAATGGACCTGACAGGCTTTTGTTACCCATTCAGTTATTTCCTTTTGCTGTGAGTAGGTTAGTGGAAAACTGTGTTCTTGATCCTTCACGAATGAATGCAGTTTCTTTGAACAAAGGTGAGTGAGTTGATGAACATTTGCTACTGACATAGTTAGAGCCATGATTATAGGAGTAGTTACTGAAGGATTAAAAAATTCCACTTGGGGGCCTTCAGGGTTAAAAGTTATTTTGGCCCAGAGCTTGGTGAGCAGAACTCTGCCCATCAATGGGGCCAGGCATTCTGGGATTACTAGGAAGGAGTGATGGATTTTTCCTTTTCCCTGGTCCATGGTCCTCTTAGTTGTCAAAGCCCGATATTTACTTCTGTTAGACTCTTGAATTAGAGACCTTTTATTCGGTAGAGGGCCCAATGGACCTTATGGGCTGAGTATATTGCCCCTGTATCTACTTCAAAGTTTATTGTGTTCCCCTCCACTTCAAAAGTTACCTTGAGGTCAGGGAGAGGATCTGAGCCCGGACTTTCTTAGTATTCCTCCAGAGTCAGAATATCTGGCTGGCATGGCTGTCTCTTTCTAGGGCACTCTTTGGCCCAGTGTCCTTTTTCTTTAGAGTAGGCACATTGATCTGAGGCCAGGGGTGGCCTCTAGTGTGTGCCCAGGTATCCCTTCCTGTCTCTCTGTTTCTTAATTTCTGGCCTATTTGTTGTTGTGACCAGGACCTTAGTCAATGCCTTAGTCTGTCTTTTGTTTCTTTTATCCTCACTCAGCTCCCTTCTCTTCCTCAGTTTCTCTCTTAAAGTATACCTTCTCGGGTTCTCTGACTAAATCCCTCAAAGTCATATCTTGTAATCCATCTAAGCATTGTAACTTTCTTTTAATATCCAGGGCAGCTTTCCCAATAAAGGCCATTGTGACAGATGCCTTTTGATCCTCTGCCTGAGGATCGAAAGGAGAATGTTTCTTATATGCCTACATAATTATCTCTAGGAACATAGAGGGAGATTCATCAGGCCCTTAAATAATCTCTCTTACCTTGGCCAAATTAGTTGGTCACCTAGCGGCCACTAAGATACCCACTATTAGAGCCCGGCGATAAGTGGACAGATGCTCCCTACCTTCAAAGGTGTTGGGGTCCCAGTTGGGTCGTTTCAAGAGAAAGCCGGCTTTGAATATGTTGGGAAGTTGTGTCGGTCACGCATTTGGTCCGAGGATACTTTTTTCTAGCCTCCAGGAGGATTCTCTTTTGTTCCTCTGTCATGAAGAGAGTCCCTAGGAGTTGTTGGCAGTCATCCCAAGTAGGTTGGTGTGAAAACATCAATGACTTCACCAGACCTGAGAGCCAGGTTGGGTCCTCGGTAAAAGGGGGATTGTTATTTTTCCATTTATATAGGTCTGAAGAGGAGAACGCCAATAATGGTAGGCTTCCATTTTTTTTCCCCATGGCCATCGTCAATCATTGGCCCTTAGGGATGGAGGGAAGCAACACGGGAGTTCCAGGGTTTTCAATCATTTGCCACCGGCGAGTTCCTTTAGCAAGTCCAGCTTCCTCCAGGGGAGGAGCGGCTGTGTGTGACGCAGGGGAGTTATCTGGAGGGCCCTGGGCTGGCTTAGCGTCCTCCAATTGCGGAGAGGCTGAGTCAGCAGCTGGAGAATCACTTAGAGGGTGTTGGGGGTTGTGGGACAAGGGTAGAAGATAAGGAAGGGGAGGAGAGTCCAGTAGAGTCAAATCTTGTGACTCAGGGAGAACAGAGGTTGGAGGAGGAGGAGGAGCAGAGGGGTTGAGAGATTGTGGGGGAAGGAGTAGGAACGGGGACACAGCAAGGAAAGGCTTCAACCACGGAAGAGGAGATTTGCAGAGGTCCTGCCAAGTTAAGGTATATTCCTGTTTATCAGTATGGCTATGTGGCCCTGGCTGTAAGACAATATCTCTGTCTTTTTCAATTACTGGGAAGTAGAAAGATCCTTCTAGGGGCCATCCGAATCCAAAGGTGGGCCATTCTGAGGCACACAGAGTCTGCCAGGTCCAGCGTTTTACTGAAAAAGAAACATTCTGAGCCCTTAAGTGGACTTTGGTCCATAGATCAAGGGTCAGGGACAGAGGCATTGAAGTGATCTGTCCCATAATGAAAGATACACAAACAGTAAAAGCAACGACACAGGACACAGACAAGAGAAAACAATAAAGACAGGCAATGGACGTCCAACACTGAGACCAAGACTGAGCTTGTGGCAAAACCCGATGGGCTGGCAATACCGAATCTGAAACAAAGTATCACTGAGTCGAGGGGACTATTATTCCTCGATTCCCGAGTCCTCTGTGGCGTCCCCCAGGGACTTGGCTTGTGGCTCTGTGACACGTCTGCCAGCCACCATCAAAGAGAGCTCACACACTTCATCGACAGCCATTTTGCCAAGCCCTAACCTGAAACCTGAAACCAGAAAGAGGCGCCTTACTTACCCTGAGAGTAGCCCATTGGGGTCTCTCGTTCACCGCTGCTGGATTTCGGTGGAACCTCCATATATAAAGATCGGAAGAGCATTGGGGGAAGAGACCACTAAGAGACTCTCTCATGCAAAAACAAAGGGTTTATTCTGGGTCCAGCATGCTGGGGCTCAGAGCTCATTTGAATAGAGCAGAGAACCCTGAGAACAGCTTAAGCAGAGCTTATATACTTTCCTTGAAGAGGGCAGGGAGGAAAGTTTATTGATGGGCCTGGGCGGGTGAGCAGTTTGCGTGCAACTGGGTGAGGGAGTACATTCTGAAGTTTGGCAGTTGGGGACAGCACATTCTGGGAAAAAGTTTAGAAAACACTTCTCAAGATTTCAACAGTGTTTTATTAAGCATACAGAAAAACAGGAAGTGACAAGAATCTATTTTATTAACATTTCACTACCGACTATACTTTGCCAGATTTCCTAAAGTCTCTATTGATATCTGCATTCCTACATATTTTCCCCAGTTCATCATTGTGATTAATTCTTCACATGTGCTGACATTTACATTCACTCAATACCCGAAACCCTATAGCTAAAGAACTTTTGGTCCAAATCCTATACTCACTCTCCTTTATAAACATACCGACTATATTCCTAATACTCCTGACTATCCATTTTGACTGGAAGTTCTCTTTGAAAATCAATCATCCAAGTTACAAGGTCCTATGCTTAATACCGCAATCAAGGGCCCAATGCCCTTCTGGGCTTCAAATCTTACCTAGATTTCTGTTTTCAGATTCATATATTTTACCTATATATTCTTGAAAATATCGCAGATTCCCAATACCATTATTCATCCAGCAGAATGATTTCTATTCCAAATCAAACCTGTTATTAACCCTAACCATACACTGTTCCCTCAATCTAACTTTAGAGAAGAGCAAGGACAGAGTTGGTCTTAAAATACAGGAATGTAGGGGATCTTCCAACTGCTGAGAAACTCAAAGGTCTATGCGCAAATGATCCCTAGAGAAGTTGTAGGCACCTATGAAGGAACTGAGAGAGCAAAAGTCAACTTTCATTGCAAACAACCTGGTCAGCATGAAGGGATGTGTCTGAATCAGCCTCTCTCTTCTTTATGTAGAGAAGGAGGACAAAACGAGGCCTCTGTGGAGAGCTGTTCCCAGTTACCAATGTTTGATATACCATTCTAACTTGTGAAAGTGTCAAAGGAATTAGGGACAGCCTCCATTTCATGGGACCTTTGGAAGCAAATGTTAGGACAACGTGCTTGCCAAGGCATTGACCTCATTCAGTTCCTGAAGGAAGTGACCTCACCTCACATTCTTGGTGATGGAACTCTCTGAACTTGGGATCCAGGCATGGAGGCACACAAATCTAGTCCCAGGCCCAGTCCCAGTGGTCTCCCTTCTTTTGATTTACCAAGGACAGAGTCAGTCTTTCTTGGTATCTACTGATGTGAGGATGGCCAAATGCCAGGAAAGCTCTGAAGAGTGGCCTTTCCTGAGTAAGCAGGAAGTGGCTCACCGCTGTCTCCTGACAACTTCACAGAGTTGGCCAAGGAAACCAGATCTGAGACAGAACAGGCCATTTGATGGGAACATAGTATGGCCCACCAGTCAGAGGTCATACCCGATAGTCAGAGACCTACTTTGGGAAAGGTGGTGACTTTGTGGGTGTGAGTGTGTGTTTGTGATTTTGTCTCATGTTTTGAGAATAGGTAGGAAAGGCAGTTTGTTTGGTTTGGAGTGGACGATTTCTAACAAGTGATTTGACAAGGCGAGTGTTTTTAAGTCTGTGTATCCCACTGTGTCCATGGTTGTAGACATTAGAAAAGAGAATGCATCAAAGGATGTGTCCAGGCTAGTAGAAAGCTTACCAGAATTCTTTCTGCCCAATATATGAAAGGAATGCGGCTTGCCTTATGGATGGGTAACACCTGCTATCTTCCTAAGTTCCTGTTTTCTTCCTGAATTCTGGCCACTCTCCAGAATAGGCTCATGATTTTGTGACCAAGATATGTACCACCTCCAAGCTCTGTGACATGGCCATGTACTGGATAGCTGAAGGGAATGGTGAGCATCTCAGAAAATTCAGATATCAGTGTGACCAGGAAAGTCTCAGTGGAGAAACACTGCTTTGGGC
Source organism: Callospermophilus lateralis (assembly GCF_048772815.1). Taxonomy (NCBI): domain Eukaryota; kingdom Metazoa; phylum Chordata; class Mammalia; order Rodentia; family Sciuridae; genus Callospermophilus; species Callospermophilus lateralis. The sequence continues at coordinate 89,454 of NW_027512554.1, forward strand.
CATTTGCTAACCTATTGTTCTGTTCCCCTGAATGTCAGGAAGGTCTTTTCCTCAGGCCACCCCTTTGTGAAGCCTAAAGAAAACAGTTTTCAAATGGAAATGAATGGGCATCACCTGTGGCTCTTTGCTTAATTGCTTTGGAAAGGGATGTGTCTGAATCAGCCTCTTGGCCCTGTGTGAGGTTGTGGCTTAGATTCTCAGCACCTGGTGGATGTAAAGAGAGATCCCATGTGTGCATCCAAAACCAAAATGGCCAAAAAGCAGTCCTTGTGGATGAAGTCTGTCGCCTTTCTCTTTAAAGTTCTTGAACTCCATCAAGTGAGAATAGGGATCCTTTGGGTCAAATGGGTTCTTCAAAGACCTGCAGAGGTGCTTGTGATTTCTCATGACTGCAAATCACATAAAAATATATACCTGACACTCAGTTTTCCACAAATTGGAGAAGCATAGAAGTATTAACGTCTAGCATATTTGATCACTCCTGTTTCGCATGAAGGGTGTCCAGACCACCCTGAATTTACGCCAATGAGGGGCAAGGGAGTTATTTTGGACACTCTCTTGGACTCCGCCACTCATGGAAACCTTCCGCCAGAGGTTGTGATTAGTGTCTATATGGAAGAAGATGAGGGCCATATGGGAGGGTTTTGGTTTTAAATTTGGTCATTTGTGTCCAGTATGAAGACATGACCTGGACCACCTGGGCTTGAACTCTGGTGTGATTCCCCTTAGAGACTGAATTCAGAGAAGTATTGCCATGAATTTTGTTGGGATTTTAGGAGTCCACCCATGAGAATCACCCTTGGAAACTGAGATCTAGGCCCAGGTTGGCTTTCCACAGAGCCCTGGGTATCTCAGCCAGGATATCACATGATTTAATTCTGAAAGACTTGGCAGCCATAGTTGAGAGTCACAACACCCATGGACGTCACATTGTAGACCTCAATGGGCCTGGCTTCATGTGACCTTTTGGCCACTCTTTGGGAAGCCTTGCCTGTGAGAGTTCTACAGAGCATTCATTGAAATGAGCTTCCTCACCATTTAATGGTTCCTGAATGAATTGAAACCCACAGTGCCTGCAACGTCATCCTTGAAAAATGCCTAGATAAATACCATGAAGTTTTTGAAATTCCCATGACCAGGTGGCACTGGAGAAACTTTGGATGTCCTGTTGCTGATCGTTAATATGCAAGACAGTGCCTTGATTGAGTGGGTTTCATGAAAATGGTGTAGAACAGTGATGCCAGTATGTTGGAACCTGCTGAGTAGTGGGCCTAGAGCAGTGGTAGGCAGATGTGTGATAAAAAATTTGTGGTGGGGCCATGTGGATCTGCCATTGGCTTCCAAATGGCTTGTGACTGACATGGTGCAGCCAGCAGACCCTTCCATGCAAAGGCTTCTTGTTATATGGAGATGTTTCCGGGCAATGTTTAGAATCAGGTTGCTATGGACATGTGGCCAAGCTATGAGGGATAGAAGCCTGGTTGGTGCATTCTCCTGCAGACCCTGACCAACCACACATGACAGAATTGCCTCCAGAACTGTGTCCCAGTTGAACTTCTTTTATTTCTTGAAGCAAATGCCAAAGTCCCAGTGCAGCAGCAAGAAACACCACGAAAAGTGGAGGATGACCAAATGGCTTCCCAGTCCACATGGGAATACCCTTAGCCCCCAGTGGCCACAGTTTACTTACAAAGAGAGAATTCAGCACTGCTGCCTCATGTTCATTGGAAAATAAGAAATCATGTCCTCCAGGTCACATAGATGCAGACACAGCTTTGATGGTCTCACTAGAAAGAAGCTAAAGCTCCTGACAAAAACATATATTTCAAGTGCCCAAACTCAGAGGCAGTTTCTCAAGAAGTATTTAGGCCAGCAGAGCTCCATATATATGGAGTGTTTATCCTGTCCCATACTAGGAAAACTCCTCTACCACTTCCAAGGTTGTAAACTCCTGAGCATATTATTCACAGATTTTATTAGTCTACTCCTCTAATTGTGTCTTACTTTGGGGGAAGGAAATGTCAAGGAATTGTTCTGGATGAGAGTGGGAAGATTTTGTTTAGCACATATTTGCATACACATTGGTTTCATTTTTCTATTTTACATTTGATATACTGAATCCCTGACACTAACACATACCCTACTAGATTCTGAATACTAATCCTAATATGATGGAGAAAAATAACCGAAACAGAATAGAAATACAAGCAGTTCAGAGGAGGCACGTTGTATACTTGGACTTGCCTTTTGCATTATATAGGGTAGGAGTTATAAATCTAGTAAATTTTTTGTTGAAATAGTTTTCCATGTGCTTTTAAAGTTAACAAATATGTGAATTCCTGTCTCCCTTTCTCTGTATTCTATTCAGCACATGTATTTTTATATGCACATATAGAATCCTACCTGGTATCACACGTACATTCTTGTGAGTTACATAACTTGGCAGATACAAAGTGTGAGAAGAGATCACTCCTCCTAAAGGCTGTTTGAACTGAAAATTCAAACTATGGGTGATCTTCCTAGTTGAAAAAAGTTATACATAAATCCATATCCAGTAAAATGAATATTTTTGGATCTGTGGATGATATGTATTTCACGGTGTAATTCGATTGGCATATATATTGCTAATTTTTAAAATCTGTGTGTGGTTATATATATATATATATATATATATATATATATATATATATATTCTCTCCAGATATTTCAAAATATTTAATATATGTGTCTTATTATACACTCCCTAAATTCATTCATGAATATGTATGTGGATTTATAAAAAACTTTTCACAAGATTATTCTCAGAAATATTCATTCACCTGATATACGTATTTTTTTCCTAGTATTGAAAACTAACTTCAGTGAATGGTGCATATGAATCCTAATATTTCTACAGTAACTGATCCAGTTTCACATCAATGCAAGTAGATTCCTATGGGACATGATAAGTATTTTGAAGTTCATTTTTATTTCAACACTGGTACATTACTATTTCTTCAGTTTATGCACATTATAGGATATATATTTCATCCACAAGTTCACAAATTTATAGGCATATATTTCACTTTCAATCACTTTCTGCTTCAGAAAACACGTGTGCCGCCATGTTTCAAACTGGTCTTTTCATGAGACTTCTTTCAAAACACATTATTTTTGATTTCCATAATCACTTTTGAAGCAAAACTCACACACTCTTCATGATAAACCATAAGCCTAGGATTACAATTAGACGTATAACTAGTTGTTATGAATGATTCTATATCAATATATGATTTCTTGAGAGGCAAGATGGCCGCAAAGGGAGTGCAGTAACTCCGTGTACTGCGTCACTGTGAGGGAAAATGACGAGTTAGAACGGCTAAAAGCTATCTTGTTAGGAATTTCCAGCAAAATTGGGGTGCTCCAAAACCTAGTGGAAGGATTTTCATCGCACGAGGATCAGCTTCAGGGGCTCAAATGCGAGCGATCTGTCCATCTGTATGGAGCGCTGCTTGTTCGGCAGATCACCCCATGGCTGGAGTCTGCGGCGCGCGCTGGGAAACGACAGGCTGGTGGCGCAGAGATACAGCGATCCTGATTCTGTGGGCTCCTGCCAGCTAGGCATTTGCTGAGCTCGGAGCTGAATTCTGGGTTGGAGACGGGGAAAGGAAACGGTCCAGTTTGGTTCTCCACACCGGTCAGACAACGGAGGAAGCCAGCGGCCACCATCTTGGAGAGCTGACGTCACCATCCTTGTTTTCGACTGTTTGCAGCTCTTTCAGCTATAGAACAGGTAATTTCAGGCTGACAATTGTCTGCATCTCGCAGACAAATTGCTCAGACTTAGTGCTAAATAACCCACGGAAACTGCTTCTTGGAGCCTGCTCCTATCAGAACACGCACCGAGCCCGGAGTGTCGGAGTTCCGGCTCCCGGAGCTGCTCTGGCCCAGGGCTATAGAACCCGCGGAAACTGCTTCTTGGAGCCTGCTCCTGTCGGAGCATGCACCAAGTCCGGAGAGACCGAATTCTGGCTCCCGGAACTGTTTTGGCCCGGTGATAAAGAACCCGCGGAAACTGTTTCTCGGTCCGGGTCCTGCTGAATACTGTGGAGGCCAGAGGGGCCGAACAGAGCCGCCGCCCGGGCCCGGAACAGGTCCAGCGACCTGCCGGCGTGGTAGTCAAGAAAACCCGGAGGCAGCGCTGGCACAGGAGCCGGCGGGAGCTGCGCGGCGCTGGACTCCCAGCTACCGCTCCCACCAGTGCTGACAACTGAGGTCTCTTGCACCGACTCGCCTCGGCGTGGGACTCACGGCTACCGCTCCCACCAGTGCTGACAACTTAGGTCTCTTCCACCAAATACGGGGGCGTGGCTACCAGAAGGTAAGCAAATTGGCTGGGGGTTCTCAGCCCCAAGCTCTACAAACTTAGGGCCTGAGGGAGGCCAACAAGAAGAGTGTGCCCAGGCACTAATGAAACAGCTGCTCCACGCGTGTGCAAGGTAGGCGGAACTGTGAACACCGACAAAACAGGCCCAGTGAACCGCCAGACACATCCCTCCGGTTGGGGGAGGGGCAGAGCCGCCGGGCGCCTGCAAGGTAGGCGGACCCGCGACCCACCAGCAGAAAAGGCACAGCAATCCACAGAGCGGCATAGCCACCCCCCGAGCCTACAAGGTAGGCAGACCTGTGACCTACCAGCAGGTCATGCCCAAAATCCTGCGGAGGGGCACAGCTGCCCCACGTGCCTGCTAGGTAGGCTGAACCGTGACCACCAACAGAACAGGCCCAGCGGCCGGCCAGACACATCGCCCCGCCCAGGTTGGGGGAGGGGCAGAGCCGCCGGGCGCCTGCGAGTTAGGCATACCTGCGAATCACCAGCAGATCACGCCCAGCAACCGCTGAGCGGCAGAGCCACCCCCGGGCCTGCATGGTAGGCACACTTGCCACCCACCGGCAGGTCAGGCCCAACAAACTGCGGAGGGGCACAGCTGCCCCACGAGCCTCCTAGGTAGGCAGAACCCTGACCACCGACAGAACAGGCCCAGAGGCCGGACAGATACATCGCCCCGCCCCGGTTGGGGGAGGGGCAGAGCAGCCGGGCGCCTGCAAGGTAGGCAGACCTGCGACTCACCAGCAGATCAGGCCCAGCAACTGCGGAGCGGCAGAGCCACCCCCGGGCCTGCAAGATAGGCGCACTTGCCACCCACCGGCAGGTCAGGCCCAAGAAACTGCAGAGGGGCACAGCTGCCCCACGAGCCTGCTAGGTAGGCAGAAACCTGACCACCAACAGAACAGGCTCAGAGGCCGGCCAGACACATTGCCCCACCCCGGTTGGGGGAGGGGCAGAGCCGCCGGGCGCCTGCAAGTTAGGCAGACCTGCATCTCACCAGCATATCAGGCCCAGCAACCCGCGGAGTGGCAGAGCCACCCCCGGGCCTGCAAGGTAGGCGCACTTGCCACCCACGGACAGGTCAGGCCCAGCAACTCTCAGAGAGACACAGCTGCTCCACGCGCGTGCAGGGTAGGCAGAACCGTGACCACCGACAAAAAAGGCCCAGTGGACCGCCAGACACATAGCTCCGGTTGGGGGAGGGGCAGAGCCGCCGGGTGCCTGCAAGGTAGGCGGACCCGCGACCCACCAGCAGAACAGGCACAGCAATCCACAGAGCGGCAGAGCCACCCCCCGAGCCTACAAGGTAGGCAGACCTGCGACCCACCGGCAGGTCAGGCCCAAAAACCTGCGGAGGGACACAGCTGCCCCACGTGCCTGCTAGGTAGGCTGAACCGTGACCACCAACGGAACAGGCCCAGCGGCCGGGCAGACACATCGCCCCACCCCGGTTGGGGGAGGGGCAGAGCCGCCGGGCGCCTGCAAGTTAGGCAGACCTGCAACTCACCAGCAGATCAGGCCCAGTGACCCGCGGAGCGGCAGAGCCACCCCTGTGCCTGCAAGGTAGGCACACTTGCCATCCACCGGCAGGTCAGGCTCAGCAACTCTCAGAGGGACACAGCTGCTCCACGCGCGTGCAATGTAGGCAGAACCGTGACCACCGACAAAACAGGCCCAGTGGCCCGCCAGATACATCACCCCGGTTGGGGGAGGGGCAGAGCCGCCACCAGCGCCTTTTAGGGAGACAGACCTGCAACCGACAGACAGAACAGGCCTAGTGGCCAGCGGAGGGGCAAAACCGCTGCTCACTCCTGCAAGGTAGGCGGACCTGTGACCACCGAAAGAACAGGCCCATCGAAAGTACAGGCACAGTGGCCTCCTGGCGTGGTAGGCACATTGCCTCAATTGAAGGAGGGGCAGAACCACCGCCAAAGCCTGCAAGGGAGACGATGCAGCTATACAAAAGCAATATAAATATATAGGGGGAAAAATCAATAACACAACAGTTTCACCAAGCAGAAAGAAACGCGATCAGTATGAAAAGACAAGGAAAAAAAGGACCACAAGCAATGCAGGTCAATTCAACTTTAGAAGAGGTAATATCTGCAGTAGATGGAATGTCAGATAAAGAATTCAGGATATACATGCTTCAGATGATCTGGAGTCTCAAGGAAGACATTAGACAGCAAAATCAGACAATGAAAGACCACTTCGACCACATCGACAATGAATTACATAAACAAATCCAAGAGGCAAAAGATCAATTATTCAGGGAGATAGAGGTTATAAAAAAAAAACAAACAGAAATCCTGGAAATGCAGGAACAATAAACCAACTTAAATCTCAATTGAGAATACTACCAGCAGAGTAGAACACTTAGAAGATAGAACATCAGACAATGAAGACAAAGTATTTCAACTGGAGAAGAACATAGACAGCTCAGCAAAGCTGTTAAGAAACCATGAGCAGAACATTCAAGAAATATGGGATAACATAAAGAGACCAAACTTAAGAGTCATTGGGATACAGGAAGGTATTGAGGTCCAAACCAAAGGAATGAGCAATCTATTCAACGAAATAATACGAGAAAACTTCCCAGACTTGAAGAATGAGACAGAATCCCAAATCCTAGAAGCCTACAGGACGCCGAATGTGCAAAATCATAAGAGATCCACACCTAGACACATTATAATGAAGATGCCCAACATACAGAATAAGGAGAGAATTTTAAAAGCTACAAGAGAAAGAAAGCAGATTACATTTAGGGGTAAACCAATCAGGATAACAGCTGATCTTTTAACACAGACTCTGAAAGCTAGAAGATCCTGGAATAACATATTTCATACACTAAAAGAAAATGGGTTCCAACCAAGAATTGTGTATCCCGTGAAATTAAGCTTCAGGATGGAAGATGAAATTAAAACCTTCCATGATAAACAAAAGTTAAAAGAATTTGCAGCTAGAAAACCATCTCTTCAAAACATCCTTGGCAAAATATTAGAGGAAGAGGAAATGGAAAATGTCAATGAAAACCAACAGCGGAAGGTAGTACAGTAAAGCGGGGGGGAATAATCAAAGAGGAAAACAAACCATGTTTAGTAACATAAATAAACCAATATGGCTGGAAGAACACCCATATCTCAATAATAACCCTAAATGTTAATGGCTTAAACTCACCAATTAAGAGACACAGGCTAGTAGAATGGATCACAAAACAAGACCCAACAATATGCTGCCTTCAGGAGACGCATTTGATAGGAAAAGACATACTTAGACTGAAGGTGAAAGGTTGGGAAAAATCATATCACTCATATGGACTTCGGAAACAAGCAGGAGTGTCCATATTCATATCAAATAAAATATATTTCAAGCCAAAGTTAATCAAAAGGGATGAAGATGGACACTACATACTTCTCAAGGGAACCATACACCAACAAGACATAACAATCATAAATATATATGCCCCAAACAATGGTGCAGCTATGTTCATCAAACAAACACTTCTCAAGTTCAAGAGTCTAATAGACCACCATACAATAATCATGGGAGACTTCAACACACCTCTCTCACCACTGGACAGATCTTCCAAACAAAAGTTGAATAAGGAAACTATAGAGCTCAATAACACAATTAATAACCTAGACGTAATTGACATATATAGAATATACCACCCAACATCAAGCAGTTACACTTTTTTCTCAGCAGCACATGGATCCTTCTCAAAAATAGATCATATATTATGTCACAGGGCAACTCTTAGACAATATAAAGGAGTAGAGATAATACTATGCATCTTATCTGATCATAATGGAATGAAATTGAAAATTAACGATAAAAGAAGTAAGGAAAAATCATGCATCACTTGGAGAATGAACAATAGGTTACTGAATGATCAATGGGTTATAGAAGACATCAAGGAGGAAATTAAAAAATTCTTAAAGATAAATGAAAACACAGACACAACATATTGGAATCTATGGGACACATTGAAAGCAGTTCTAAGAGGAAAAGTTATTGCTTGGAGTTCATTCCTTAAAAAAAGAAAAAACCAACAAATAAATGATCTAATACTTCAACTCAAAGTCCTAGAAAAAGAAGAGAAAAACAACAGCAAAAGAAGTAGAAGACAAGAAATAATTAAAATCAGAGCTGAAATTAATGAAATCGAAACGAAAGAAACAATAGAAAAAATTGACAAAACTAAAAGTTGGTTCTTTGAAAAAATAATAAATATCGACAGACCCTTAGCCACGCTAACGAAGAGAAGAAGAGAGAGAACTCATATTACCAGCATACGGGATGAAAAAGGCAATATCACAACAGACACTTCAGAAATACAGAAGATTATCAGAAATTATTTTGAATCCTTATACTCCAACAAAATAGAAGATAGTGAAGGCATCGATAAATTTCTTAAGTTATATGATTTGCCCAGATTGAGTCAGGAGGATATTGACAACCTAAACAGACCAATATCAATTGAGGAAATAGAAGATACCATCAAAAGACTACCAACTAAGAAAAGCCCAGGACCGGATGGGTATACAGCAGAGTTTTACAAAACCTTTAAAGAGGAACTAATACCAATACTTTTCAAGCTATTTCAGGAAATAGAAAAAGAGGGATAACTTCCAAATTCATTCTATGAGGCCAACATCACCCTGATTCCTAAATCAGACAAAGACACTTCAAAGAAAGAAAACTACAGAAAAATATCTCTAATGAACCTAGATGCAAAAATCCTCAATAAACTTCTGGCGAACCGGATACAAAAACATATCAAAAAAATTGTGCAACATGATCTGGTAGGATTTATCCCTGGGATGCAAGTTGGTTCAATATACGGAAATCAATAAATGTTATTCACCACATCAATAGGCTTAAAAATAAGAACCATATGATCATCTCGATAGATGCGGAAAAAGCATTCGACAAAGTAGAGCATCCCTTTATATTCAAAACTCTAGAAAAACTAGGGATAACAGGAACATACCTCAATATTGTAAAAGCAATCTATGCTAAGCCTCAGGCTAGCATCATTCTGAATGGAGAAAAACTGAAGGCATTCCCTCTAAAATCTGGAACAAGACAGGGATGCCCTCTCTCACCACTTCTGTTCAACATAGTTCTCGAATCACTGGCCAGAGCAATTAGACAGACGAAAGAAAATAAAGGCATAAAAATAGAAAAGAAGAACTCAAATTATCACTATTTGCAGATGACATGATTCGATACCTTGCAGACCCAAAAGGGTCTACAAAGAAACTATTAGAGCTAATAAATGAATTCAGCAAAGTGGCAGGCTATAAAATCAACACGCATAAATCAAAGGCATTCCTGTATATCAGCGACAAATCCTCTGAAATGGAAATGAGGACAACCACCCCATTCACAATATCCTCAATAAAAGTAAAATACTTGGGAATCAACCTAACAAAAGAGGTGAAAGACTTATACAATGAAAACTACAGAACCCTAAAGAAAGAAATAGAAGAAGATCTTAGAAGATGGAAAAATATACCCTGTTCATGGATAGGTAGAAGTAACAACATCAAAATGGCGATATTACCAAAAGTTCTCTATAGGTTTAATCCAATGCCAATCAAAATCCCAACGGCATTTCTTGTAGAAATAGAGAAAGCAATCATGAAATTCATATGGAAAAATAAAAGACCCAGAATAGCAAAAACAATGCTAAGCAGGAAGTGTGAATCAGGCGGGATAGCTATACCAGACTTCAAACTATACTACAGAGCAATAGTAACAAAAACACCATGGTACTGGTAACAAAACCGGTGGGTGGACCAATGGTACAGAATAGAGGACACAGAAGCCAATCCACAAAACTACAACTATCTTATATTCGATAAAGGGGCTAAAAGCATGCAATGGAAGAAGGATAGCATCTTCAACAAATGGTGTTGGGAAAACTGGAAATCCATTTGCAACAAAATGAAACTAAATCCCTTTCTCTCGCCATGCACAAAATTTAACTCAAAGTGGATCAAGGAACTTGATATCAAATCAGAGACATGGCATTTGATAGAAGAAAAAGTTGGCTATGATCTACATACTGTGGGGTCGGGCTCCAAATTCCTCAATAGGACACCCATAGCACAACAGTTAATAACTAGAATGAACAAATGGGACTTACTCAAACTAAAAAGTTTTTTCTCAGCAAAAGAAACAATAAGAGAGGTAAATAGGGAGCCTACGTCCTGGGAACAAATCTTTACTCCTCACACTTCAGACAGAGCCATAATATCCAGAATATACAAAGAACTTAAAAAATTAGACAATGAGATAACGAATAACCCAATCAACAAATGGGCCTAGGACCTGAACAGAAATTTCTCACAGGAGGACATACAATCAATCAACAAGTATATGAAAAAATGCTCACCATCTCTAGCAGTCAGAGAAATGCAAATCAAAACCACCCTAAGATACCATCTCACTCCAGTAAGATTTGCAGCCATTAGGAAGTCAAACAGCATCAAGTGCTGGCGACGATGTGGGGAAAAGGGTACTCTTGTACATTGCTGGTGGGACTGCAAATTGGTGCGGCCAATTTGGAAAGCGGTATGGAGATTTCTTGGAAAGCTCGGAATGGAACCACCATTTGATCCAGCTATTCCCCTACTCGGTCTATTCCCTAAAGACCTAAAAAGAGCACACTATAGGGACACTGCTAAATCCATCTTCATAGCAGCACAATTCACAATAGCAAGACTGTGGAACCAACCTAGATGCCCTTCAATAGACGAATGGATAAAAAAAATGTGGCATTTATACACAATGGAGTATTACTCTGCATTAAGAAATGACAAAATCATAGAATTTGGAGGGAAATGGATGGCATTAGAGCAGATTATGCTAAGTGAAGCTAGCCAATCCCTTAAAAACAAATGCCAAATGTCTTCTTTGATATAAGGAGAGTAACTAAGAACAGAGTAGGGACAAAGAGCATGAGAAGAAGATTAACATTAAACAGGGATGAGAGGTGGGAGGGAAAGGGAGAGAGAAGGGAAATTGCATGTAAATGGAAGAAGACCCTTAGGGGTATACAAAATTACATACAAGAGGATGTGAGGGGAAAGGAGGAAAATATAAGGGGGAGAAATGAACTACAGTAGAGGGGGTAGAGAGAGAAGAGGGGAGGGGAGCGGGGAAGGGGGATAGTAGAGGATAGAAAAGGCAGCAGAATACAACAGACACCAGAATGGCAATATGTAAATAAATGGTTCTGCAACTGATGTGATTCTGCAATCTGTATATGGGGTAAAAATGGGAGCTCATATCCCACTTGAATCAAAGTGTGAAATATGATATATCAAGAACTATGTAATGTTTTGAACAACCTACAATAAAAATTAATTAAAAAAATATATGAATTCTTATATATTTTCAGATATCAATTCAATACATTATTTAAAGGGGAACCAGTTATATTATTTATTAACTGTATGATCTATTCATGCATTATCTCTATATTCATAGACACAGGGTACACCTATTTTTACCCTCAATACTAATTTATACGTTTTCAAAATATTCCTCAAAAAATGGTGGAAGAAATACTCATGTCACCTGATCTATGTATACATTTTATCACAGTAATATTCTGGACAAAAAAATCAAAGGTCACCCTTAAGTTTGTACCAAAGCCTAAATGGAAAGTGAGCATGGATTACTAAAACCTTCCATGTCCAGGTGGCCTAATGCTCTCAAATGTCAATCTTATTGGTGACTACATTTTTGTTTCTTCCTAAGATTATATATTCAACCTCAAGTCTGTTGAAAATGTCTAATCCTATCACTCACTTTATACTTTGCCTGATTTAGTAATGTCTCTATTTATATCTATTTTCCTACATATTTTCCCCTGTTCATCATTGTGACTGACTCTTCACTTGTGCTGACATTTACATTCACTGTCTACCTGAAACCCTATTGCTTAAGAACTTTTGGTCTAAATCCTATTCTCACTCTTCTTTGTAAACCTACTGAATATCTTCCTAATCCTACCGACTATCCCTTTTTGAGTGGATGTTCTCTTCGACATTCAATCATCCAAGGTACAAGCTCCTATGCCATTGTATATAGATTTATCTGAGACATTTTTGCAGAAAATAATTCAAAGCTAAGTGTACCAATTAAGGGCCCAATGCCCTTCTGGACTTCATATCTTCCCTAGATTTCTGTTTTTATACTTATATTTCACCTATATATTCTTGTAAATATCATAGTTTCCCAATACCATTATTCGTCATGCAGAAGGATTCCTAACCCCAAATTGAACATGTTACTAACACAAACCATACATTGTTCTCTCAATCGAACTTTACAGAACAGCAGGGACAGGGTTGCTCTTAAAATACAGGAATGTAGGGCATGTTCCACCTGTTGAGAACATCAAAGGTCCATGCAGAAATGATCCCTTGAGAAGATGTAGGCAGCTACGAAAGACCTGAGAGAGAAAAGTCATCTTCTATGGCAAACAACCTTGTCAGCATGAAGGGATGTCTATGAATCAGCCTCTCTCTTCTTAATGTAGAGAAGATGGACCAAAACAGTGCTAGGTGGAGAGCTGTTCCCGGGTGCCCATGGTTTATATACCATTCTAACTTGTGAAAGTGTCACAGGAAGTAGGGGCAGCCTCCATCTCATGGGACTCTTGAAAGCAACTGTTAGGACAAAGTGGTTGTCAAGGCAATGACCTCATTCAGTTCCTGAAGAAGTGATCTACCTCACTTCCTTGGTGATGGAACTCTCTTAACTTGGGATCCAGGAAGCCAGGCACCCGGAGCCAGTCCAGTCCCAGACCCAGTAGGCTCACTTGTTTGAATTTACCAAGGAGAGTGTCAGTCTTTCTTGGTACCTACAGATGTGAGGATGGCCAAATACCAGGAGAGCTCTGCATAGGGGCCTTTCCTGAGAAAGTAGGTAGTGGTTCACCGCAGGCTCCTGGCAACTTCACAGAGTTGGCCAAGGAGACCAGATCTGAGATAGGACAGGCCATTTTGGGGGAACATAGTATGGCCCACCACTCAGAGGAAACTCCGGATAGTCACAGAGTTACATGGGGGAAGGAGGTGTCTTTGTGGGTGTGGGTGTGATTTTGTGTTTTTGTCTCATGATCTGAGAATAGGTAGGAAAGACGGTTTGTTTGATTTGGACTGGTCTTCTTCTAGTAAGTCGTTGGACAAGGCAAGTGTTTCTATGTCTGTGTATCCCACTGTGTCCGTGGTTGTAGACATTAGAAAATAGAACGCAACAATTGATATGTCCTGTATAGTAGAAAGATTCCCGGCATTCTTCCTGCACAATTTATGAATGGACTGCAGCTTGCCTTATCCATGGGCAACACCTGCTACCTTCCTAAGTTCCTGTTTCTTCCAGAATTCTCACCACTCTCCAGAATAGTCTCATGGTTTTGTGTCCAAAATATGTACCACCTCCAAGCTCTGTGACATTGCCATGTCCTGGATAGCTGAAGGGAATGGCGAGCAACTCAGAAAACACAGATATCAGTGTGACCAAGAAAGTCTCAGTTGAGAAACCATGCTTTCGGCCTTTTGCTTATCAATTGTTCTGTTTCCTGAATGTCAGGAAGGTCTTTGCCTCAGGCCACACCTTTGTGAAGCCTGAAGAAAACAGTTTTCAAATGAAAATGAATGGGCACCACCTGTGGCTCTTTGCTTAATTGCTTTGGAAAGGGATGTGTCTAAATCAGCCTCTTGACCCTGTGTGAGGTTGTGGCTTAGATTCTCAGCACCTGATGGATATAAAGAGAGATCCCATGTGTGCATCCAAAACCAAAATGGCCAAAAGAGCAATTCTTGTGAATGAAGTCTCTCACATTCATTTGTAAGGTTCCTGACCACCATCAAGTGAGAATACGGATCCTTTGGGTCAAATGAGTTATGCACAGCCCTGCAGAGGCTAGCCCATAGGTTTTTGGGTTTTCTCATGGCTCCAAATCATATAAAGAATCTATACCTGACAGTCAGTAGGCCTCAAATTGGAGATGCAGAGCAGTATTAACAGCTAGCCTATCTGATCACTCCTGGTTCACCGGATGGGTGTCCAGGCCACCTTGACTTTAGGCAAATGAGGGGCAAGGGAGCTTATTTTTGACACTGTCTTGGGCTGCACCCCTCATGAAAAACTCCAGCCAGAGGTTATGATAAGTGTCTATATGGAAGAAGATGAGGGCCATGTGGGAGTGTTTGGTTTTAATTGTGGTCATTTGTTTGGCGGTTGGAAGAGATAACTGGATCCACTTGGGCTTGAACTCTGGCATGATTCCTCTTAGAGACTGAGTTCTGGAATTTACCTCAAAGAAGTATTGCCATGAAATGTGTTGGGATTTTAGGAGGCCACGCATGAGAAGCGCCCTTGAAAACTGAGATCGAGTGCCAGGGTGTCTTTCCACAGTGCAGTGAGAATCTCAGCCAGGATATCACATGATTTTATTCTGAAAGACTTGGCAGCCATAGTTGAGAGTCTAAACACATGTGGAACTCATATTGTAGACCTCAATGATCCTGGCTTCATGTGACCTTTTGGCCACTCTTTGGGAAGCCTTGCCTGTGAGATTTCTCCAGAGTTTTAATTTAAATGAGCTTCCTCACCACATAATGGTTCCTGCATTAATTGAAACGTACAGTGACTCCAACTTCATCCTTCAAAAATGGCTAAATAAATACCATCAAATTTCTGAAATTCCCATGACCAAGTGGCACTGGAGAACCTTTGGATATCCTGTTGCTGATCATGAGTGAAATAATTCCCCACGCAATGACACTTCACCGGGAGAATTCCAATTTCATTGCTCAAAGCTGTGTGCTTATATAGAACTAAGGGGGAGATGGTAGGGCTTAGATAAATGGCAGCAACCCGTTTATTGGCAAGTTCTTTCAGATATCAGCTCCAGAGCCCAGGAATTAGTTCTCATTGGGGCTAAGGTTCCCCACAAGTGAGATTTGAAATTGGTGCTGACGTGAGAGTTCACAAGGGTGGGAACTTTTTGCGCCACTGCAGAAATGAAGAAGGTAGGAAGAAGAAGTCCTTAGGCGCCATGTTGAGGTTTTTCTCTGGGGTATGGCTGCCATTTATTCTTTTCCCAACATTCCACCCTTTTTGTTTTCTTAGGAAGTGGGGCGTCATTTGTCAGATCCGGCTGCTTCCTGCTGTGTGGGGTGGTGTGGGGCCTAGAAAGAGAAGTGGAGGAATGCTCAGGGAGCAGGTTTGGGATTATCATGGCAGCCAGAAATAAAACCCAGTGGCTATAGACAGCTACTTTCGTAGGGGTGAAGTCAATGAATGTTCCCTGAAGCCAAAGTTGTCGATGGCATGGAACTAGTCCTGGATGGAAGAGATTGTTGGTATCAGCCACTGGTCCTGTAACAGAGACTCTAGGAAATACTGGAAGCGTTGCCTGGACATGGCGTCAGCAGCACCTGAAGAAGATCAGAGCAAATAAAAACAGAATGAAGATAAAAATTAAAGGAAATGTCATTTTTTGGCAGAATTTCCATGTTGGGGGACTGACATAGAAGAGGCCAAGGGCCATGAGAAATCTTAGAATGTGGTAAAGACTCATGAATCCAGGATGGCAGATTAAGAGGTTCTCAGAGCTCGTTGTCTCCCGCTGTCTGATACCCATTGCATTCCATCATGCCTGGTAGTGAGCTTCATCACTGAGTTACTGTTCTCTTGGAGATGTTGGGGGTTCATCGGTCATCAGAGGCTGGTAGTGCCTAAGCAAAAGCTGGTTGAAAGTTTGATTAGGAATTTTTTGCAGTTGGGTTTGAAGGCACTTCATTTTGCAGGGCAAGAAAGCACAAAAAAGGAGCATCCCAATAAGGGGCCCCAAGATATGTAGTAAGTACATGGCAAGATAGGATTGGAAGAACCCCATGATGGGATTGGAGGAGGTATGTTTGAGCAATTGGGTCGATAATTCCTGCAATTTAACAACATTTTTTTTATTAGCCCAGATTCATTAACATAATAGCAAAATTCCTCTCTGAGGAATAGGCATGTAACCCCTTTTTCTGCAGTGAGAAGATCAATTGCCCTTTGGTTCTGTAAAGCCACGTGTGCCAATGATGTAACCTGCCGCTGCAAGGAACCCAGAGACTCAGCCATGGTATTGAGTGTTTCCTGCAGTTTTTGTTGAAGGTCATTGGATGCCCATAGAGCATGACCTATAGCTCCACCAGAGAGTCCGAGACTCGTCACTGAGGTTGTTAAAATGAGGCCTACCAGAACCGGCAGAAAGACTACCCTACGGGTGCGGGAAGGTAGGGCCAACTGTCGGAATTCGGTGGGAGTATACAAAGATAGCTGAGGAACTACAGTAACCAAGAAACAGGTGCCAGAGACATTGATTGTTGAGGTACTTAAAGACCCATTACACCAGAGGAAATGTTCAGGTTGCCTAAACACAGGGCTCTATGGGGTGTTGTAGCTCAAGGAACAAACGGGTAAAGGATTCATTATTGGCAGGTGGAAACAGATGAAAGGAAATAAAGTATTGGTGGAATAACTTTCCCACAGTGGGATACGTGTCACATGTAGGGGTTGTCCTTTTTAGAGAAATTGTAGGGTTTTGCTGGAATATTTTCTGCCGATAATGGGACTGCTGCTAGAAGTGGATGACTAAGTGAAGCACAGAGAAAGCACTGAGAAGTAGGCAAAGAAAGACGGGTGGAGTTTAATAATCAAAACGTTTGGTGTAGCAAATTGAGCCATGTGGGAGGGGGACCTGAGGGGGTTGAAGGCTCTGAATCCTCTTTGGATGAGCTATGGATACGATCTCGAAGTTTTGATTCTGAGTCCTTAATGTGTTTGACTACCTGGATGGTTGCCTTAGGTGGCGTAATCAGGGTGCGGCCAATAGTCATCCACCCTGTGGGTCTGACTGAGATTGTCTGAGCATAGACAGCAAACTCAACATAGCCCCAACGTTTGGCCTTGGGGTCAGGTTTATCTAAAGTATACCATCCATTGTTATTGGATGAAGAGCCTTTATGCCACTTTATGTAACTAGAAGTCCACCCTTCAGGGTAACCGAGTGAGTGGTAAGAATAGCTACCACGTTCATCATGGAACCTGCATGACCAATAGGGGCACCCATTATATATCTCAGGCCACCAATGACAATAATCTTTTGTTTGATCAAAAAGGAAGCAAATGAAAGGCCAGTTCCAGCTACCAGGGACGAAGGTCCTTGAAGGTGACAATTTTAGGGAAATAGAGGTGCAGTTGTGGATGAAGCAAGTAGTTGCATCCACTCCGCGGACCTTCTGCATGCCATGTTCTGAGTATCGTTCCCGAAGAGTGAATAAATGCATGGTAGGTGAGGAGGGTAAAGACCAGTCCTGACAGAGCACAGAAAATAAGCAGAGCACAAAAAACAAGCAGTTAGAGAAGACTAGGGTGTTGGGAGAGCTCATTGTGCCTTCTTTAAGAGGAATTGGGCTGCAAGGAAAACCGTGTGAGCCGCAACTTAAATGGGTGAGATGGGTGTGGAGAGCAGGAGTAAAGGGGAGGTTCAGGAGGTGATTCTTGGAGTTCCTCTGGGGTGGCCCTGTCGTCAGCATGTGGGGCCTCCTGGTGATGTGGCGTCAACCTAGACATGTGATTCCAGGGAGTGAGACGGTTGTCTGGTAAGGAGAGTTTGGCGGCGGTGGGGGTACAGAGAATGACAGGCTAGGGGCCTTCCGATTTGGGGGCAAGAGTCCCTTTCTCCTCTGGGGTATTATAATTGACTAGACTAACAGGTGTTAAGGGAGGAGTGTTTGGAGAGGAGACTGGGTCCGGAAGAAGCCAGTCCTGATATTTCCAGAGTTCCGAGCGGAGATGAAGCAAGAGAGGCAAAGACAAATCTCGGGTGAGAGGTCCTTGTGAAATGACCAACGCAGGGGTTATAAGATGTCTTTCATACATTATCTCAAAAGGAGACAGTAAAGATGGTTTCTTAGGGAGAGCTCTGATTCGAAGCAAAGCCAAGGGAAGGAGTTTGACCCAGTCTATGTTTAATTCCATTGTCAATTTGGTAAGGACTTCCTTTAGAGTACGATTTACCCTTTCCACATTCCCTGAAGCCTGGGGGAAATATGGACAGTTGAAATGCCACTTGAAGGAGAGGGCTTGAGAGACCTTTTGTGTGATCCTAGAAGTAAGCTCAGGGCCATTGTCATATTGTAGGGAAGTGGGCATACCAAACCTGGGGATGATGTCTGTCAGTAAGATTGAAGCTAAAGTGGAAGCCTTTTTATTGGAAGTGGGAAATGCCTCAACCCAACCAGAGAAAGTGTCCACAAAGACAAGGAGGTATTTAGTGTGCCATACTGTGGGCATGTTGGTGAAGTCTACCTGCCAGTCAGCAGAGGGAATGTGTCCCCGGGCTTGTTGGGAAGGGAAACGTTTGGGCCTTAAAGGAGTATGAGGGTTGGTCCGCTGACAGATCTGACAATTAGAGGCTATATTCTGTAGCATGGCTTGTCAGAGGGAGTGAGGAAGAAGAAACTCTGTAAAAAGAGGGTCAAAGACTGAGAATTGGAAAGGAATAGAGTATGAAGGAACTTGAAAAGATGCTTGTTCTTACTGAAAGAAGTAGGGGCTTCAGATGAGCTGTCTAAAGTGGCCATTATATGTCCACCATGGGGGCCATGATTGGAAGTGGTAGCAGCCATTCGTGCCACCTGGTCAGCTTTGGCATTGCCCTCAGTGATAAGAGAGCAGTCCTTCTGATGGGACCTACAATGGACATCTCCCAACTGGGTGGGTAAGTGGGAGGCCTCTATCAGATTGGTTATAAGAGCTGAATTAGTGATCGCATTACCTTTGGTGGTAAGTAGGCCTCGCTTCTTTCAAATTGCAGCATGGGATAATAAGATATGGAAGACATATTTTGAATCAGTTTAGAGGGTGAGGGATTTGCCTTGTGCTAGAAGGCAGGCACGAGTGGATGCTATAAAATCAGCCTGCTGGTCTGTAGTTCCTGAAGGCAAAACTTTGGCCTCTATAATCTCAGTGGCTGAAAATACAGCGTATCCAGAGTAATGAGTTCCATTCTGCCTAAAGGAACTGCTGTCAGTAAACCAGATAAGGTCAGGCTTGGTGAGTGGTCTCTCAGAAATGGAAGAATGACAGGGGAGGAAATCATCTAAGGTTTCCAAGCAATTATGAGTTGGTGTGTGAGACATGGGAGTCATTGGGAGCAGTGAGGCAGGGTTCAGTGCAGAGCAGGGGAGGAAAATAATATTAGGGTTTTCCAGAAAGGAAGTGAGGAGCGACAGAACTCTGGATGTAGGGAGGGTTTGAAGGCCCTTTTAAGGTAAAAGATCTTTGAAGTGATGTGGGGAGTAGATAGTTCAAGGGGCCCCAAAAGTCAGATTAGAGGCTTCTTTGTGTAAAATTTGTCCAGTAGCCAGAGCTCTTAAACAAGGGGCCCACCCACGGATGGAAATTAAGAAACCATGTCCTCCAGGTCACATAGATGCAGACCCAGGTTTATGGTTTCACTAGAAAGGAAGCTAAAGCACGTGACAACAACATATATTTCAAGTGCCCAACCTCACAGGCAGTATCTCAAGAAGTCTCTAGGACAACAGACCTCCATGCTTTTGAAGTGTTTACCCTGTCCCTTACTTTTGGAAACTCCTCTAACACTTCCAAGGTTGTGAACTCCTGATCGCATTCCATTCCAGATATGTATTCATGAATTTTCTAACTCTTCTCCTCTAATTGTGTCTTACATGGGGTGAAGGTGTTGTCAAGGTATTGTTCTGGATGAGAGTGGGAAGATTTTTGTGTAGCACATATTTACATACACATTGGATTCATTTTCCAATTTTCCATTCGAAATACTGAATCCCTGTCAGTAACCCATACCCTAATAGACTCTGACTACTAATCCTAATATGATGGAGACAAATAACCCAAACATAATATTAATACAACCAGTTCAGAGGAGGCATGGTGTATAGTTGGTCTTGCCTTTTGCATGATATAGTGTAGGAGTTATAAATCTTGTCAATTGTTTGTTGAAATAGTACTCCATGTGTTTTTAAAGTTAACACATATGTGAATTTCTGTCTCCTTTTTTCTGTAGCCAATTCAGCACATGTATTTTTATACGCACATATAAAATCATACCTGGTATCACACGTACATTTTTGTGAGGTGGCTAACTTGGCAGAAACAAAGTATGAGAAGAGATCACCCCTCCTAAACGCTTTTGGAACTGAAAATTCAAACTATGAGTGAGATTTTTAGTTGAACAACATTATACATAAATCCATGTTCAGTAAAATTAATATTTTTGGATCAGTGGATGATATATATTTCACGATGAATTTTGATTGGCATATATATTGCTACTTCCTAATGTTTCTCTGTGAGATATATATATATATATATATATATATATATATATATATATATATATATATATTTCCAAATATAAAATATATGTGTCTTATTATACACTCCCTTAATAATTCACTCATGCTCATTTATGTGGTTTTATAATCAAATTTTCATACGATTATTTTCAGAAATATTCATCCACCTGAAATACATATTTGTTTTCTAGTACTGAAAACTCACTTCACTGAATGGTGCAAACAAATCCTTATATTTCTAGAGTAACTGACCCAATTTAACATCAATGCATGTAGATTCCAATGGGGCATGATGTGTATTTTGACGTTCATTTTATTTAACACTGGTACATTACTATTTCTTCAGTTTTTGTACATCATAGTATAAACATTTCATCCATAAGTTCACAAATTTAAAGACATTTGAAACACATTCAATCACTTCCTGCTTCAGTACACATGTATTCCTCCTTGCTTTTGACTGGTCATTTCATGAGACTTCTTTCCAAACACATTATTTTCGATTTCCATAATCAATTTTGAAGCAAAACTCACACACTTTATGATAAACCACAACCCTAATATTACCATTAGATGTATAACTTGTTGGAATGAATGTATGTATATCAATATAACATTTACTGTGTATTTTCAGATATAAATTTATTCCAATTTCTAAAGTTGGAATCAGTTATATTATATATTCACACATGGTACACCTATTTGTGCCCCCAATACTAATTTATATCTCTTCTAAATATTGCTCCCAGAAATGGTGCAAGAAATACTCATGTCACCTGATCTACATATACATTTTATCACAGTAATATTCTGGCCACAAAATGCAAAGTCACACTTACAATTGTACCAAAGCCTAAATGGAATGTGAGTATGGATTATGAAAATCACCCATGTCCATGTTGCCTAATGCTCTCAAATGTCAATCCTATTGGTGACTACATATTTGTTTCTTCCTAAGATTATGTAT
Organism: Callospermophilus lateralis; assembly: GCF_048772815.1. Lineage (NCBI taxonomy): Eukaryota > Metazoa > Chordata > Mammalia > Rodentia > Sciuridae > Callospermophilus > Callospermophilus lateralis. The sequence continues at coordinate 111,211 of NW_027512554.1, forward strand.
TCAACCTCAAGCCTGTTGAAAATGTCTAATCCTATCAATCACTTCATCATTTGCCTGATTTCCTAATGTCTCTAATGATATCTGCTTTCCTACATATTTTCCCCAGTTCATCATTGTGACTGACTCTTCAAATGTGCTGACATTTACATTTTCTGTCTACCTGAAACCCTATTGCTAAAGAACTTTTTGTCCAAATCCTATACTGACTCTTTTTTCTAATCCTATCAAGTATCTTCCTAATCCTACCAACTATCCTTTTTTGACTGGATGTTCTCTTCGACATTCAATTATCCAAGGTAAAAGGTCCTATGCCATTATGCATAGATTTATCTGAGACACATGTGCACAACATAATTCAGAGTAAAGTATCCCAATCAAGGATCCAATGCCCTTTTGGGCTTCAAATCTTACCTAGATTTGTGTTTTCATACATATATTTCACCTCTATATATCCTTATAAATATTGCAGGTTCCCAATACCATTATTCATGCAGCAGAATGATTCCTAACCCAACTCAATCATGTTATTAACCCTAACCATACTTTGTTTCCTCAACCTAACTTTACAGAAAAGCAAGGACAAAGTTGGTCTTATATAGAAATGTAAGAGATCTTCCACCTGCTGAGAACCTCAAAGGTCCATGCAGAAGTGAACCCTGGGGAAGATATAGAAAGCTATGAAGGACCTGAGAGAGCTAAAGTCATCTTTCATGACAAAAAAAAAAAAAAACAGGTCAGGATGAAGGGGTGTGTCTGAAGCAGTCTCTCTCTTCTTAATGTAAAGAAGATGGACCAAACCAGGCCTGTGTGGAGAGCTGTTTACGGGTGCCTATGTTTGATATACCATTCTTACTTGTGAAAGTGTCACAGGAAGTAGGGGCAGCCTCCATCTATTGGGACACTTGGAAGTAACTGTTAGGACAAAGATGTTGCCAAGCCAGTGACCTCATTCAGTTCTTGAAGGAAGTGACCTATATAACTTTCTTGGTGATGGAACTCTCTGAACTTGGGATCCAGGAAGCGAGGCACCCAGAGTCATTCCCAGTCCCAGTCCCAGTGGCCACACATGTTTGGATTTACCAAGGACAGAATCGGTCTTTCTGTGTAACTAATGATGTGAGGATGGCCAAATTTCAGAAGAGCTCTGAAGAGGGGCCTTTCCTGAGAAAGCAGGTAGTGTCTCACTACTGGCACCTGACAACTTCACAGTGTTGGCCAAGGAGACCAGATATGACATAGGACAGCCCATTTCGGGGAAACGTAGTATGTCCCATCATTCAGAGGACACTCCGGATAGTCACAGACCTACTTGGGGGAAGGAGTTGACTTTGTGGGTGTGCGTGTGAGTTTGTGGTTTTGTCTCATGATCTGAGAATATATAGGAAAGTCGGTTTGTTTGATTTGGAGTGGACTGTTTCTAGTAAGTCTTTTGACAATGCGAGTGTTTCTATGTCTGTTTATCCCACTGTGTCCGTGGTTGTAGACATTAGAAAAGAGAATGCATCAATGGATGTGTCCTGTCTAGTAGAAAACTTCACAGCATTCATCCTGCCCAATTTATGAATGGACTGTGGCTTGCCTAATGGATGGGCAACAACTACTATCTTCCTAAGTTCCTGTATGTCTTCTTGAATTCTGGCCACTCTCCAGAATAGGTTCAGGGTTTTGTGTCCACGATATGTACCACCTCCAAGCTCTGTGACATGCCCATGTACTGGATAGCTGAAGGGAATGGGATCATCTCAGAAAACTCAGATATCATTCGAGAAACCCTGCAATGGGCCATTTGCTTACCTATTGTTCTGTTGCCCTGAATGTCAGAAAGGTCTTTGCCTCAGGCCACTCCTTTGTGAAGCCTGAAGGAAACGGTTTTCAAGGGGAATTAATGGGCATCACCTGTTGCTCTTTGCTTAATTGCTTTGGAAAGGAATGTGTCTGCATCAGACTCTTGGCCATGTGTGAGGCTGTTGCATAGATTCTCAGCACCTGATGGATCTAAAGAAAGTTCCCACGTGTGCTTCCAAAACCAAAATGGCCAAAAAAGCAGTCATTGTGGACGAAGTCTCTCGCCTTCCTCTGTAACGTTCCTAACCTCCATCAAGTGAAAATAAGGATCCTTTGTGTCAAATGAGTTCTCAAAACCCTGCAGATGATAGCCCATATGTGCTTGGGTTTTCTCATGATTCCAATTCACATAAAGAGTCTATACCCAAGAGTCAGTAGGCCTCAAATTGGAGAAGCAGAGCAGTATTTATGGCAGGCTTATTTGATCAATCCTGGTTCTCAGGAAGGGTGTCCAGGCAACCCTGACTTTAGGCAAATTAGGGGCAAGGGAGTTTATTTTGTACACTGTCTTGGGCTGAGCCCCTCATGGAAACCTCCAGCCACAGGTTATGATGAGTGTCTATATGGAAGAAGATGAGGGCCTTGTGGGAGTGTTTTGGTTTTAATTGTGGTCATTTGTGTAGTGCTTGGAACTGATGACAGGGTCTACCTGGGCTTGAACTCTGGTGTGATTCCCCTTAGAGTCTGAGTTCTGGAACTGATCTCAGAGAAATATTGCCATGAACTGTGTTCAGATTTTAGGAGGCCACGCATTGGATTTCCCCTTGGAAACTGAGATCAAAAAAGAAGGGTGACTTTCCACAGAGCCTTGGAATCTCAGCTAAGATATCACATGATTTTATTCTGAAAGATGTGGCAGCCATAGTTGACAGTCAGAACACCCATGGACGTCACATTGAAGACCTCAATGGGCCTGGCTTCATGTGACCTTTTGACCACTCTATGGGATGACTTGCCTGTGAGATTTCTCCAGAGATTTCATTGAAATGAGTTTCCTCACCATTTAATGGTTCCTGAATGAACTGAAACCCACAATGCCTCCAACTTCATCCATGAAAAATGGCTAAATAAATACAATAAAATTTTTGAAATTCCCTTAACCAGGTGGCACTGGAGAACCTTTGGATGTCTTTTTCCTGATCATGAGTGTACAAGAGAATGCCATGATTGACGGGGTTTCATGAAAATGGTGTAGAACAAAGATGCCAGTAAGTTGGACCCTGCTGAGTAGTGGGCCTATTGCAGTGGTGGGCAGGTGTGTGATAATACATCTGTGGTGTGGCCAGGAGGATTTTCCATTGCCTTCAAAATGGCTTGTGACTGATATGGTGCAGCCAGCAGACCCTTCTTGTTACATGGAGAGGTTTCTGGGCAACGTTCAGAGTCAGATTTCTATGGACAAATGGGCAAGCTTTGTGAGATAGAAGCCTGGTTGGTGCATTCTCTGTCACCACAAGTGACAGAACTCCCTCCAATACTGGGTCCCAGTTGAACTCGTTGTATTTCATGAAGCAAATACCAAACTCCCAGTGCAGCAGCAAGAAACACCACGAAAAGTGGAGGATGACAAAATGGCTTCACAGTTCACACGGGGAGACACTTAGCACCAAGTGGCCACAGTTTACCTACAAATACAAAATTCAGCACTGCTGCCTCATGTTCATTAGAATACAAGAAACCATGTCCTCCAGGTCACGTAGATGCAGACCCAGCTTTTATGGTGTCACTAGAAAGGAAGCTAAATCTCCTTACAACAACATATATTTCAAGTGCCCAACCTCAGAGGAAGTTTCTCAAGAAGTCTTTAGGCCGGCAGAGCTCCACGTCTTTGGAGTGTTTACCTGTTAGACCAGGACGCTAGAAAAGACCACTGACTCAAATTAAAATCAAATAAAATTAAGCTTATTATTTCCACCGGCCGTGCTGCCTCTCCCTCCCAAAATGGTGGGAACAAGACAGCATCCCCAGCTTTCCTACAGCCCAGTTTTATAGCCCAGAAAGTTACACAAAAGGGGGGTTACAGATAACAGAACTCTGATAAACATCACATTAAAGGTAGTTTACAATTTTTTTGCTGTCCCTACATCAGAATTCATGAGGACCATTAGAGCCTCAGAGAGGGTTGTTGTCTGGCCAGAGAAGGCAAATATTTATGATGTGTCACTAAAGTTTCAGAGAGGGCTGCTATCTGGTCAGAGAGCTGGGCATGCGTGAGTTCAAGGCGTGGGCAGGCATTCCACGCAGGTTCAGAATTTGAAGTAATTTATGGTAAAGCCAAAATTATCTTTTCATGGCTTTGTGGCATGATGGCTCCCAATTTTAATAAAAGATCAGGTTGGGTCTACAATTTCCCCCTTTTCTCTGTGTCCCTTTCAAATCTTTGATAGATTATGGGAAGAGCACTGAGGAAATTTTAATCCCTCAGATAAGAGTCTCCAAATTTTTACAACTCACCCAAAACCGATCTCCCTGATTTTACCTGACTTAATTAATTATTTATATTGATTGTCTATTTATCTTTCTCTCCATTGTTGTAAAAAGAGTGGCATCACTAATTTTTTCTTCTTCTGTCCTGAGACAGGGTGGCGTGAGTGGGCTCGTCGTGAGGGACATGAGTTGCCTATTAGAAGTCAGTTGAGAGACATGAGTTGCCCTTTAGAAGTCAGTTCGGTTTGAAGTCAGGTTGGGGAAGAACAGGTTGTAAAGTCATCTGTGAATGGATTCTTCTATGAGTGAAACAAAAACCATGAGTACTGAATAAATGTTGCAGCAGCTGGAACATGTCACTGTATAGAAATTCCCTCACCAGTCTTTAATATCCCCAATTATCAGGACTGTCAACTTAATATTTAACTTTAAGTGTTACAGTTGGCCCTCCCAATAAGACACAGTTTAATAATTTAATGTCATCTGATCTTGTAAAAATCCTTTTACTAGTATGACCTCTGCGTCTAATAGAGAAACCTTTAATTCTGTTACTCAGGGCTGGATAATCGTACTAGCAAACACCAAGCCTACCTGTGTAGGTTAGGAATATCTGTAGGTCTTAAACTGAAAACTTCTGCCTGTGGCAGCTCTTCTTCATAGTCTCTTTTTATAAGTATTAGGCATTCCTGTGTGAGAATCCTTCTTTGTAGCCTCCAGTCTTACTTATTTTGGGAGGATAAGATAAAGTGCATACCTTAAAAATTTATTATTATTATTATTATTATTATTTAAAATGCCCAGGAGTGGCTGTATTTTGGTCTTAACTGTCTTTGCTAAGTGTTTAAGATGAAGCAGTCAAACTGACTTTTGTTTCTATCTATTGTTAACAGTCAGCTGAGCTTTTGTGGGAATCAATTCTGGGGAAACTTGAGAAGAGATTCTCAGTTCTGCTAGTGCCATTTGCGCTAGGTGGGTCCAGGTCTTGCTTGACCATTTGGCTTCCCTCAGAAGCATCATGGATGTCTCCTTTCTATGATGACTCTCCTCTTTGTAACAAATGCACTGATTGGCTTTCTGTTCTCCAGTGGTCTCATTAATCTCCCTGATCAGGAGGTTATGTGGCTCAGAGTTGCAAAGCTCTTTAGAGAAGTCCCCTGTTCCCTGGATTCAGACTGACTCAGAGGGCAAGAGCCAAATATTGGTTTTCTTGGCCCTTTTCATTTAACATTCATTTTAAATCCTAATCTTAAAAATCCAGCAAATAAATTTTAACAGCCTTACATTAAGAGTACTGGGCTTTAATGTCTATAACTTTATAATTACCTTTTTATTAATTGGGATCTGTATTATTCTGTCTGTATTGTAGTTGATGACTTATTACCTTGAATAAACCCATGTTGTGTTCTTAAAGCAACACATTTGTAAAAAACTAACAGGGAATCTTTAGATGACTTATAAGAAAATTTCAAACTAAAATTAACAAAAGTAAAAATACTTAGTTCGTGTAATATCTTCCCTGAATTTTTTTGGCTGAATTATACATTATATCCCCTGTTTGAGATCCTAGGAATATTGACAATAAAAAAAAACTTTTTAACATAACTTTAAAGAAATATTATCTGACCTAATGGTTTCATAGTCATTCTCACATGTAGTAAGATGGGACACACAGCCTTATCTCAGGTAAGGCAGGGCTCTTTATAAATCTTAACTATTTTAGTTCTAAAGCTGATCTTTATTTTTAAATATCATTTGACAATGTTTAAATAAATTGTTTGAGGTCACATGAACATTAGCTAACACCATATGATATCACATTTAAAACATGAATTAAAGAAAGGCTGAAAGTTTTTAACCTTTACAAAGATTAGGCTCTAATTAACTTAAAAATACATTTAAATTGTTCCCCAATGTAAAAAGTAACATAAAAATTTACATATCTTATTGATAACAGGTAAATAAATCCACAATATATTTTTTACCACACAACTTCAGAGCACCAGCTTGATATAATACTCTTTAAACGTTTCTACCTTACAGACTTGCATACCTGTAAGATATGAAAACATTAATAGCATAACAATTACATTTATGTTTCTACATTAATCAAGTTTTGCTTTTAAAGAAATGGCAGTACAGTGCTCTAAAATAACAGTTTTTATTTAATCAGTTGTTTAATTTTTATGGTTGCTTGCTCTAGAAAACATAAATCTTAATAAACTCAATGTTATGGGTAAACTTATGTTTTAAGAAATTTTTGTCTCATTAACACATGACTGATTTTTACAATCTTATACAGAGTTTACTAAAAAAATACAGATCTTAGTAAATCAATCAGATATCTAACAAAAGTACTCATGAATGAGTAATCCCATATCAAATTTACTTTACTTATTTATCAAAAAGTTAGAGAAATGTATTGAACAGTGTAAACCATTTTTATGTTGAAGGAAAGGTACTAGAGCCAAGGCATATTAGACATTTTGTAGATGTTAATATTTTGTTAGATGTTTGAACACCTAGAAAACTTTGTAAGCTTAAATTTAAAGACATTTGTTTTTATCTCTTTATCCAATTTAAATTTAAACATTTAAATCACGTGAATTAAAGATCTTTGGATCCACTTTTTTAAAATTTGTTTTTACAAGTGCTATTTTTTTATGAGTGCTCCTTATATATGTTAATTTGTGTATCATATATATGATATACGGACATATGTATATATAGACATACAACACATAACAATTTGTGCACACATAATAATAGTAAAGGCCTTGTAGCTTTTCGTAGTTGAAATCTTTATTGCAATGTTTCAAAAAGTCCACAGTTGGTCAAAGATAGAACTGATCAGAAAAACATTAACCTAGGTCTGTATGCTCAAAATCATGAGGTCAAAAAACATAAAGTATCTAAGAAAAAAAATAAGAGTCCTAGAAAAAATGACTTGCCAGTAATTAGTAAATAACATACAATTTACCTTTTTTTTTCCCTTAGACCTCAAATCACTCTCCTACAAAGCTTGCAGGCTTCTTTCATTTGCATTTCAACATAAGTCATGGCTGAGGTCTGGAAGGAGCAGCAAAAAAACTGCTATTCTGAGCAGACATCTCAGGACTAAGGCATTTTAACCATAATTTTCAGGTTCAGATGTTGAAAATTATGATACAAGTTTAAGATACAATTCACAAAATTTTATATCTTTACATCTTGTTTTGTCAACAGACACCATACTATGATTTACTATTTATGTCCAAATTAATGCACTGGTACACACAGTGACATTTTCCCAGGCTACCCAATTCAAAATTGGTGAAAAAAAAAAAAAAAGACCGTATGATTGGGAAGTTTCTTGCCAACTTGGAAGTAGAGTTCTTCAGTTATCCATCCTAAGTATTTAAGTTCTCTGGCATGAATTATCTGAAATCATAAACTAAACAATTACCTAAACCCGACTTTCTACTGCAAGATTGTGCAATGCTTCAAAAACCCATTCAGTTACCAGATTGTTAAAATAAAACATCATCATTTAGACACACATTCAGCTAAGATCATTCCCCAAAAACAGACAGAACCCTTTAAACCAGAGCAGATAAGAGAAAAATCTCCTACAGCAGTGGCACCATAGATGTCCCCACAAGGGGACCAGATGTTTTCACAGAAGGGCAACCTGAAATGTAAAATAAAGTGTCTCCATGGTGACTTTACTGCATTTAGTGTCACCTTTTTCTTTTTCTCTTTTTTTAACAAGACAGAGGTGGCATAATCCTTACAGTGCAGGGAAGGAAGGAGGTAATTCCCTGAATCAACAGGGCTTTGGCAGCTGCTGGGAGTCCCTCAGTTTCCCCTTTTACATACAGGATTAGCTCCTCTGATTCAGTTCCACATCAAGCATGCTCTATCTCCTAACATTTCAGTAGATAGCTCTCACAAAGTTCAGGGGCGGAGGGTGGGTACAAGATTTGTAACTTAAAGTTTGGTTCCTGACCTTGAAGCCAATTAATACAAATTTAATAATGAGGACTGTGTTTTGAGAAAAAGAAAAAAGGAGTTTTATTGCTTGGCTAACAAAGGAGAAACACAGGGGACTCTGCCAAAGTTGTGACTCTCTTTATCTGGAGGGACAAGGGGTTTTAAAGGAGTTTCACTTGTTAACCTGGGAGATACTCAGTTCTTAGGTCCCCAGCAGGCATAGCCCTCTGCAATGGGTGTGCTCCAGGCAGCCAGCTAGGGGCTTCTATCATCCTGCTTTACAATGGGGGATAAAGTTCATTGCAGTTCCTTACAACACAGTCCAAAGGGGTGAAAGGCTTAATCTCTTTATTTCTGATTTTCATGTCCAATGTACTTAAGTTTTTACCACCAAAATCACACAACAAAACGAACAAAAACAAACAAACAAAAAACCAAAAAATAGAACACAGAACACAAATAAACAGAAACCCAGCGCCTAAACACAGAAACAGGGGAAGAGTGCAACATCTTGCTAAAGCTCCAGGGTAGTAGCGCGTGCGTGCCCGTCGGCACCTCTCTACAGTTCCAGAGGAATTCCCTACAGAACAGAACAGAGGACAGAAAGATTCTCGTTACTGTCCTGGACAGAATTATATGTGAGCGTCCCCGTGCCACATCTCTGTCATCAGAAGAGATCTCCCTTAACCAGATATAAGATGTTATAAAGGAGCCACTTACCTATGGAGGCGTCCTCCATCAGGTGCTTGCTAATAGTTTTAGTGCAGAGGTTCACTGCAGTGCTCCCTGGACTAAAGGCTCTCTTCCAAATATAAAGAAGATGGACCAAATCAGGCCTGTGTGGAGAGCGGTTCCTTGGTGCCTATGGTTGATATACCATTCTAATTTGTGAAAGTGCCACAGAAAATAGGGTAAGCCTCCTTCTCATGGTACGCTTGAAAGCAACTGTTTGGACAAAGTGGTTGCCAAGGCAGTGACCTCATTCAGTTCCTGAAGGATGTGACCTCACTTCAATCCCTTGGTAATGGAACTCTCTGAACTTGGGATCCAGGAAGCCAGGCACACAGAGTCAGTCTCAGTCCCAGTCCCAGTGTCTCACTTGCTTCGATTTAGCAAGGACAGAGTCAGTCTTTCTTGGTACCTACTGATGTGAGGATGGCCAAATGCCAGGAGTTCTCTGAAGAGGGGCCTTTCCTGAAAAAGTAGGTAGTGGCTCACAGCTTTCTCCTGACCACTTCACAGAGTTGGACAAGGAGACCAGATCTGAGACAGGAAACGCCATATCGGGGGAACATAGTATGGCCCAGCAGTAAGAGGATACTCTGGAGAGTGAGAGACCTACTTGGGGAAGGAGGTGCCTTTGTGGGTGTGGATGTGTGTTTGTGGTTTTGTCTCATGTTCTGAGAATAGGCAGGAAAGTCGATTTGTTTGGTTTGGAGTGAACTGTTTCTAGTAAGTTGTTTCACAAGGCGAGTGTTTCTATGTCTGTGTATCCCACTGTGTCCGTGCTTGTAGACATTAGAAAAGAGAATGCATCAATGGATGTTTCCTGTCAAGTAGAAAGCTTCCCAGCATTCATCCTGCCCATTTTATGAATGCACTAGGGCTTGCCTTATCGATGGGCAACACCTGCTATTTTCCTAAGTTCCTGTTTTCTTCCTGAAATCTAGCCACTCTCCAGAATAGGTTCATGCATTTGCATCCACGATATGTACCACCTCCAAGCACTGTGACATGGACATGTACTGGATAGCTGAAGAGAATGGCAAGCATCTCAGAAAAGTCAGATATCACTGTGACCCCGAAAGTCTCAGTAGAGAAACCCTGCGAAGGGCCTTTTGATTACCTATTGTTCTGTTGCCCTGAATGTCAGGAAGGTCTTTGCCTCAGGCCACGCTTTTGTGAAGCCTGAAGAAAACAGTTTTCAAACGGAAATGAATGGGCATCACCTGTGGTTCTTTGCTTAAATGCATTGTGAAGGGATGTGTCTGAATCAGCCTCTTGGCTCTGTGTGAGCCTGTGGCTTAGATTATCAGCACCTAATGGATCTAAAGAAAGATCCCATGTGTGGATCCAAAATCAAAATGGCCAAAAAATCAGTCATTGTTCATGAAGTCTCTCATTCCTCTGTAAGGTTCCTGACCTCAATCAAGTGAGAAAAGGGATCCATTGGGTCAATTGAGTTCTTCAAAGCCCTGCAGATGCTAGCCCATAGGTTCTTGGGTTTTCTTATGAATCCAATTCAAATAAAGAATCTAAACCCCACTGTCAGTAGGCCTCAAATTGAAGAACAGAGCTGTATTAATGGCAGGCATATTTGATCACTCCTGGTTCACAGGAAGGGTGTCCAGGCCACTCTGACTTTTGGCAAATGAGGGGAAAGGGAGATTATTTGGGACACTGTCTTGTGCTGCGCCTCTCATGGAATCCTCATGCCAGAAGTTATGATGAGTGTCTATTTGGAACAAGATGAGTGCCATTTGGGAGTGTTTTGGTTTTAATTGTGGTCATTTGTGTGGCGGTTGGTAGAGATAATTGAGTCCATCTTGTCTTGAACTTTGGTGTGATTCCCCTTAGAGACTGTGTTTTGGAACTGACCTCTGAGAAGGTACAAGGTCCTGTGTCATTGTATATCCATATTTCTGGGACATCTCTACGGAACGTAATTCAAAGCTAAGTATACCAATCAAGGGCCAAATGAACTTCTGGGCTTCAAATCTAACCTAGATTTCTGTTTTCATACTTATATTGAAAGGTTAATAAAATAGGTACTTGTCACTTCCTGTTTTTCTGTATGCTTAATAAAACACTGTTGAAATCTTGAGAACTGTTTGCTCTTCTTGTTCCCAGAATGTGCTGCCCCCAACTGCCAAACTGCAGATTGTACTCCATCAACCATTTGCACGCAAACCGCCCACTCGCCCTTACCCATCAATAAACTTCCCTCCCTGCCCTCTCCAAGGAAAATATATAAGCACTTCTTAAGCTGTTCTCAGGGCTCTCTGCTCTATTCAAGCAAGCTCTGAGCCCTTGCATGCCGGACTCCCAATAAACCCTTTGCTGTTGCATTATACAGTCTCTTGGTGGTCTCTTTCATCGATGCTCACCCGACCTTTACTTCTGGTGGCCCCAGCGAGATCCGGCAGCTGCAGATGAAAGACCCCCAACGGGATGCTCTGGGGGTAAATAAGGCCCCTCTTTCTGGTTTCAGGATTCAGGTTAGGGTTTGACAAAATGGCTTTTGGTAAAGAGCGTGAGCTCTCTCCCACGGTGGCTGACACACATGTCACAGAGCCACAGGCCATGTCCCTGGGGGATTCACTCGGAAAATCGAGGAACCATAGTCTCCTCGACTCAGTGATATTTTCTTTCAGATTCGGAATTGCCAGCCCATCAGGTTTTGCCGGCTACTCAGTCCTGGTCTCAGTATTGGACGTCCATTGCCTGTCTTTATTGTCTTGTCTTGTCGGTGTCGTGTGTTGTTGCTTTCACTGTCTGTGTATATTTCATTATGGGACAGAGCACTTCAATGCCTCTGTCCCTGACCCTTAATCACTGGACCAAAGTCTGCTTAAGGGCTCAGAATCTTTCTTTTTCATTAAAACACCAGACCTGGCAGATTCTGTGTCTCAGAATAACCCACCTTTGTAGTCAGATGGCCTCTAGAAGGATGTTTCTACTTCGCACTAATTTGAAAAGTCTGAGATATTGTCTTTCAGCCGGGGCCACATAGACATCCAGATCAATAGCCATATATCTTAACTTGTCAGGACCTCTGCAAATCTCCTCCTCCATGGGTGAAGCCTTTCCTTGTCCCTGCACCCACTCCTACTCCTTCCCCTATGATTCTATCTCTCAAACTCTCTGTTCCTCAACCTCCACCCTCTGTTCTCCCTGAGTCTCAAGACTCTACTCGTCCTTATCCTCTGCCCTTGTCCCCCAATCCCCAAAACCCTGTAATTAATTCCCCTGCTGCTGACTCAGCCTCTCCACCATTCGAGGAAGCCAGAATGGCCCAGCGCCCTCCAGATGACTGTCCCATGACACACACAGCGCCTCCTTCCCTGGAGGAAGCTGGCCCGGCTAAAAAAACTCAGAGAACTCGCCAACGTTTTCACACCTGCCTACTTGGAATGACTGCCAACAACTCCTAGGAACTCTCTTCATGACAGAGGAATGAGAGAAAAACCTCCTGGAAGCTAGAAAAAAATATCCTCGGACCTGATGGGCGACCAACACAACTTCCCAACATAATAAAAGCTGCCTTCCCCTTTAACCAACCCAACTGGGACCCCAACACCTTTGAAGATAGGGAGCATCTGTCCAATTATTGCCAGGCTCTAATAGCGGGTATCCAAGGGGCCGCTAGGTGACCAACTAATTTGGCCATGGTAAGAGAAATTATTAAAAGGCCTGATGAATCTTCCTCTATGTTTCTAGAGAGAATTATGGAGGCATATAAGAGATATACTCCTTTCGATCCTCAGGCAGCAGATCAAAAGGCATCTGTCACGATGGCCTTAATTGTTGAAGCTGCCATGGATATTAAAAAAAAAAAGTTAAAAGAGAGATTTAGTCAGAGAAGCCGAAAAAGTATACTATAAGAGAGAAACAGGGAAAAAGAAAGGGAGCAGAGGGAGGATGAGAGAAGCAAAAGAAAGACTAAGGCATTGACTAAGATCCTGGTCACAACAAGAAAGAGGCCAGAAATTAAGACATAAGGTGACAGGAAGCGATACCTGGGCCCGTGCCACAGGCCACCCCTGGCCTCAGATCAATGTGCCTATTGTAAAAAAAAAAGGACACTGGGCCAAAGAGTGCCCTATAAAGAGACAGACACGCCAGCCAGCCATTCTGACTCTGGGGGATGACTAAGAAAGTTGGGGCTCAGATTCTTTCCCCTAGCTCAGGGTAACATTTGAAGTGTAGGGGACCCCAGTAAACTTTGAAGTGAATACAGGAGCAGTATACTCAGCCCTTAAGGCCCCATTGGGCCGTCTATCAAATAAAAGGTCTGTAGTTCAAAGGGCTAATGGCAGTAAATATCGGGCTTAGACTACTAAGAGGACCATGGACCTGGGGAAAGGAAAAATCCATCACTCCTTCCTAGTAATCCCAGAATGCCCGCACCCATTGATGGGCAGAGATCTGCTCACCAAGCTCTGGGCCAAAATAACTTTTAACCCTGAAGGCCCCCAAATGAAATTTCTAAATCCTTCAGTAAAAACTCCTATAGTCACGGCTTTAACTATATTACTAGAAGATGAACGTCCACTCTTCACACCCCCCAAGACTGATCAAACAGGCAAGCTACCCCAGAAATGGATAACAGATTACCGAGATGCCTGGGCAAAAACTGCTGTGTTAGGCCTGGCCGTGAAACAACCTCCAATAACAGTGGAGTTAAAAACCTCAGCCTCCCCAATCAATGTCAAATAATATCTTCTAAGCATAAAAAGCTAAAGATGGGATAAGGCCCTATATTCAGAAATATCTGGCCTTAGGGGTCCTAAGGCCCTGTCAATTGGCCTGGAACACTCCCCTGCTATTAGAAGAAAAAGCCAGGAACCAGGGACTATCACCCTGTTAAAGACCTAAGAGAGATCAACAACAGATTGCAGGACATTCACCGCACGGTACCTAATCTGTTCAATCTGCTTTGCACTCTGAACCCTGAGCAGAAATGGTATACTGTTCTGGACTTAAAACAAGCTTTCTTTTGCTTGCCTCTGCATAAAGATAGTCAGTTGCTGTTTGCTTTTGGGTGGGTAGACCCAGAAACCGGAAAGTATAGTCAACTAACTTGGACTAGACTCACAGAGGGGTTCAAAAACTCCCCCACTCTCTTTGATGAAGCCCTTCACAGAGATCTCAAAAATTTCTGAACTACACACCCCGAAGTCACCCAGCTTCAATATGTGGATCACCTGCTACTGGCATCCAACACCAAGGAAAACTGTGAACTGGGACCCAAGCACTATTATCCGAGCTTGCTCAACTCGGGTATAGAGCTTTGGCCAAAATTGCCCAATTTGCCAGCAAGAAGTAATCTTCCTCGACTATTTCCTTAGGGGCGGTAAACGATGGCTCACTGAGCCCAGAAAACAAACCATTGAGCAGATACCAACCCCATCTTACAGCAGACAACTAAGAGTTTCTTGGGATTGCTGGGTTTTGCAGGTTATGGATAAATGGGTTTGAGTCCTTAGCTGCTCCTTTATACCCGCTGTTAAAGGGAGATGCCCAATTCCAATGGACCCCTAAGTACCAGGAAGTTTTAGATAACATCTAAGGACACTGACATTGAACGCCTCAACTTTATTGAGCTCAGCCTGCAATTACAGAAAGCCCTACACTACGTTAAAAATGTACATCAACTCACTCACCTTGGTTCAAAGAAACTGCAGGCATTCCTGTAGGATTAAGAACAGAGTTTTCCACTAACTGACTCACAGCGAAAGCAAATAATTGAACTGGTAACAAAAGCCTGTCGGGTCAGTCAATTGTTTAATGCTTACCCTTCCAAGTTTCTTAGACGAAAGCACCTACGAGGAACCAGACCAGGACAATTCTGGGAAGTGGACATTACTGAAATTAAGCCAGCAAGGTATGGACTTAAATATCTCCTAGTCTTTGTGGATACATTCTCAGGATGGATTGAAGCCTTACACACACACACGCACACACACACACACACAGAAAAAAAAAAAAAAAAAAAACGGCGCAAATGGTTCTCAAGAAGATCCTGGAAGATATTTTTCCAAGATACGGTCTGTCTAAGATAATAGGGTCTAATAATGGACTTGTGTTCATGGCCCAGGTAAGTCAGGTGTGGATTAATTGTAAGTTACATTATGCTTATATACCCCAGAGCTCAGGAGAGGTAGAAAAAATAAATAGAACCATTAAAGAGACCTTAACAAAATTAAGCTTAGAGACCGGCATAAAAGATTGGACTATGCTCCTGCCTTATGCACTGTTTCATGCGAGAAATACTCCCTCAGTTTCTTTGTGTAACCTCACCCCCTATGAAATTCTCTATGATGCCCATCATCCAGTAAGGGACCTAATTCCCAACTCTAAGGCCTAACAATCCCTTCCACACCCCTTGCTTGACAGACTTAAAGCCATTGAAAGAACTCAGTGATAACTGTGGAAACAGCTGGCCACTGCCTACCAACCTGGGGACGAGGGGATTCCACATCAATATCAAGTAAGAGACTTCGTCAACATAAGACAACATCAGGTGTTATCCCTAGAACCCCGCTGGAAAGGAATATACCAGGTGCTACTTATAACACCTACAGCCATAAAAGTAGACAGAATCACTTTTTGGATCCATGCCTCTCATCTCAAGCCTTCGCTGTGTCCAGACTCTGGTTGGAAACTGGAAAAAACTGGTAACCATTTCAAATTGCGTATTCGCTATGTGGACAAGACTATAGACTCTCCCCTTGGCCACCAGTACTCCTAACCCTCATCAGCCTGTTCAGCAGTGAAGGCTGATCTGAAATCCTACTAGACAAGAAGTATGGTCTATCTCGCATACAGCCCCCTTAGGGACCTGGTGGCTATCTCTCCACCCAGACATTTTTCAGCTTGGTATAGATCTTTCCTATTGAGATAACCCCAATGAAGAGGATCCCACTAAAGTTCCATTAAATCCCTTCCATACCATAGATGATTGAAACAAACATTATGGATGCACGGAAACGCGAGCCAGATTCAGGTTGGTTAGCCTAGATTACTATATATGCCCGGCGGACTATCAAAGCCACAAACAGCCATGGCTGTGTGGGGGGAAAGCCAACTTCTTGTGTAATTCATGGGGATGTGAGCATACCGGGGCTGCCTGGTGGAACCCAAACTCCTCATCAAATTCAGTACACAGCATTGGCCATATAACCAATTAGACAACCAAAAACTATGGCCCCCAGAGGGTTCTCTAGATCCTCAAATTCTGCGTGACATTTTTAACTTCAGCAAGTGCTCAAAAGGGGAAAATTCCCCTATGTGGAATCCTTTTCCCTCCTTCACTCAGATCCTGTACTATGCTTCTCCAATAGTTCCTCACCCTCAGCCTTCTGCTCTAGACTCTCTGCTGTCACTCCCACCTCAGCAACCTGATTTCTTCCCTCCAATTACTACATCAAAAACCCAAACCTCCGCCAGTTCTCAGACCATTGCCCCCTTGCTGAGGTAGCAGGTACCGAGGTACCCCTCCACTCACTCACTCCTCTCTTTTTCTGTCTGTGCCTGCACTAGGTCCCACCAAGTCCTCTAAGAAGCTAAACCAAAGCTCAAACCAGCTGAGAAGAGCCCTCAGACCCCTATCCAAGATGTAATAAAAATAGCCTTTAAAGTTGCTTTGTCATCACTGAAAACAGGTTACTAAGAATTTAAAGTCCCTCACAGGCTTTTTGGAATACTCACTCCCATCTTCACCTCTGCTCTACCTGTTCTACTGCTCAAGTTTTGTTCTAGGAAAATCCCAAACCCCTTTTCCATTATTCTTTTACATCTCATCTTCCTCATTCTCAGATCCACGGAGCTGCTCTCAGCCTCGTCTTCCCCGTCTTCCCCCTCTGTACCAGGTCCATAGATATGTCTTAAATAACCTTCTCCAGAAGTCTTCACCGAGGCTTACATTAGGTCTTTCAGCAAAAGAGTCCCTCTGAAAGAGTTCAATGTAGATAAACTTCCACTTTTCGTGTTGCCCTGTTCTACTTGGCCACTGGCTGGAAAAATCACCACCCCTAAGCTTGACACCGCCTTACTAGATTTTCACAAAATATGTGAACAAGGCCTCTGGCCTTGAGCTGGGGCTTCACAGAGATGGCTAGATTTCTAAGATAAAAAAGTTACCAATTGGGCTTCATGGTGACAGCTGGCAGGGAGAAAAAAAAGAGACAAAAAAGCTCTCCCTTTCCAAGGTGTCTTTGAAAAGTTAACTTGCCCAGAACAGAGGAACAAAAACAGAAACAAAAACTGATTTCTGTGAATTTCTACAGACTGTGAACTTCTGAGCCACTTCCCTTACATGTTGGGTACAAATTCTAAAACTACCGAAACTTGGGGTTCAGGGGATTAATTGATTACAACAGAAGCAATGCCCTCTAAATCCGGATGCAACCAAATAAGACTGTTTTCCTGTGTTTGGTGCTATCTTAGGTCCCTTTCCTTGTCCATCCCTACAACAGTATAATTCTATACACTTTAACATTATTTACGTTTTCATAAAATGGACAATATATGTGATTAATTATGTAATGATGTAGATGTTTTCCAGAGTTCTCTATCATGACTTTGGTTCATTTAAAGATCAAATAGGGGGCATACAACCCGGTTCCACTGGGAACCTGTATCCCTCACTTTAGCCATCCTATTAGAAATAATAGTTGCTGAAGGGGTGGGCTAGTCCATGAGACACAACAAAGACACAATTAGAAGCAGAAATATGCCAAAGTTTAAAGACATTAAAAACCGACATCACAGCTTTACAGGAATTTTAACCTCTCTCTTTCTGAAGTTGTTTTACAAAGCAGGCGAGTGTTGGACCTCCTCTTTATGAGAGAAAGGTGCCTTTTTGCTTGCATTGAGGGAAGAATGTTGTTTTTATGCCGACAATACTGGAGTTGTAAAAGAATCTATGAGTAAATTAAGAAAACGACTTGAAGAGCGTCAAAGAGAGACAGAGGCGCCAAAAGGGAGGTTTGAGTCTTGGTTCACATAGTGACCTGATTAACTATGCTTTTATCTGCCATGGCCGGTCCATTAAAAATCCTCATATTATTGCTAACTGTAGGACCCTGTTTGCTCAACCGTGTAGTTTCCTTTCTAAACCAAATCGAACCTGTTATTAATCCTAACCATACACTGTTCTCTCAATCTAATTTTACAGAAGAGCAGGGACAGAATTGGTATTAAAATACAGAATTATAGAGGATCTTCCACCTGCTGAAAACCTCAAAGGTCCACGTAGAAATGATCCCTGGAGAAGATGTAGGCAAGTACGAAGGACCTGAGAGAGCAAAAGTCTTCCATGGCAAACAACCTGCTCAGGATAAAGGGATGTGTCTGAATCAGCCACTCTCTTCTTAATGTAGAGAAGGTGGACCAAAGCAGGCATGTGTTGAGAGCTGCTCCTGCATGCCTATGGTTGACATACCACTCTGACCTGTGAAAGTGTCACAGGAAGTAGGAGCAGCCTCCTTCTCATGGTAGCCTTGGAAGCAACTGTTAGGACAAAGTTGTTGCCAAGGCAGTGACCTCATTCAGTTCCAAAAGGAAGTGACCACACCTAACTTCCTTGGTGATGGAACTCTCTGAACTTGGAATCCAGGAAGCCAGGCACCCAGAGCCAGTCCCAGTCCCAGTCCCAGTGGTCAAACTTATTTTGATTTACCAAGGACAGACTCAGTCTTTCTTGGGACCTACTGATGTAAGGATGGCCAAATGCAAGGAAAGCTATGAAGAGGGGCCTTTCCTGAGAAAGCAGGCAGTGGCTCACCGCTGGCTCCTGACAAATTCACAGAGTTGGCCAAAAAGACCAGATTTGAGACAGAACAGGCTATTTCCAGGGAACATAGTAAGGCCCACCAGTCAGAGGACACTCCGGATAGTCACAGACCTACTTGGGGAACGGAGGTGCCTTTGTTGTGTGGGTGTGGGTTTGTGGTTTTGTCTCATGTTCTGAGAATAGGTATGAAAGGCAGTTTGTTTTGTTTGGAGTGAACTGTTTCTTGTAAGTCGTTTGACAAGGCGAGAATTTCTATGTCTGTGTATCTCACTGTGTCCGTGGTTGTAGACATTAGAAAAGAGAATGCATCAATGAATATGTCCTGTCTAGTAGAAAGCTTCACAGCATTCATCCTGCCCTATTTATGAATGGACTGCTGCTTGCCTTATTGATGTGCAACACCTGCTATCTTCCTTAGTTCCTGTTTTATTCCTGAATTCTGGCCACTCTCCAGAATAGGTTCATGGTTTTCTGTTTAAGATATGTACAACCTCGAAGCTCTGTGACATGACCATGTACTGAAGGGAATGGTGAGCATCTCAGAAAACTCAGATATCAGTGTGACCAGGAAAGTCTCAGTGGAGAAACCCTGCTTGGGGCCTTTTGTTTACCTATTCTTCTGTTGCGCTGAATGTCAGGAAGGTCTTTTCCTCAGTCCACCACTTTTTGAAGCCTGAAGAAAACAGTTTTCAAATGGAAATGAATGGGCATTACCTGTGGCTCTTTGCTTAATTGCTTTGGAAAGGATGTGTCTGAATCAGCCTATTTACCCTGTGTGAGGCTGTGACTTAGATTCTCAGCTCCTGATGGATCTAAAGAAAGATCCCATGTTTACATCCAAAAACAAAATGGCCAAAAGAGCAGTCCTTGTGGATGAAGTCTCTCGCCTTCCTCTGTAACTTTCCTGACCTCCATCAAGTCAGATTAGGGATCCTTTGGGTCAAATGAGTTCTTCAAAGCCCTGCAGAGGCTAGCCCATATTTGCTTGGGTTTTCTCCAGACTCCAATTCACATAAAGAATCCAAACCCCACATTCATTTGGCCTCAAATTGAAGAAGCGGAGCAGTATTAACGGGAGGCCTACTTAATCTCTCCTGGTTCACAAGAAGGGTGTCCAGGCCACCCTGAATTTAGGCAAATTAGGTGCAAGAGAGCTTATTTTGGACACGGTCTTGGGGTGTGCCCCTCATGGAAAACTCCAGCCATAGGTTATTGTGAGTGTCTATATGGAAGAAGATGAGCGCCACGTTGGAGTGTTTTGGTTTAAATTGTGGTCATTTGGGTGGCGGTTGGAAGAGATGACTTGGTCCACATGTTCTTGAACTCTGGTGTGACTCCTTTAGAGTCTGAGTTCTGGAACTGACCTCAGAGAAGTATTGCCATAAATAGTGTTGAGATTTTAGGAAGCCAGGCATGAGCGTTGCCCTTGGAAACTGAGTTCTAGGCCCAGGGTGGCTTTCCACAGAGCACTGAGCCTCTCAGCCAGGATACCACAAATTTTATTCTGAAAGACTTGGCACCCATAGTTGAGAGTCAAAACTCATATGGACCTCACATTGTAGACCTAAATGGGCATAACATCATATGATTTTTTGGCCACTCTTTGGGAAGTCTTACCTGTGAGTGTTCTCCAGAGATTTCATTGAAATGAGCTTCCTAACCATTTAATGGTTCCTGAAAGAATTGAAACTCACAGTGCCTCCAACTTCATCTTTGAAAAATGGCTAGATAAATACCATGAAATTTTTGAATTTCCCATCACCATGTGGCACTGGAAAACCTTTTGATGTCCTGTTGCTGATCATGAATATACCAGACAGTGCCTTGATTGACTGGGTTTCATGTAAATGGTGTAGAACAGAGATGCCAGTAAGTTGGACTCTGTTGAGTAGTAGGTTAGAGCAGTGGTGGGCAGGTATGTGATAAAACATCTGTGGTGGGGCCATGTGTATCTTCCATTGGCTTCAAATGCCTTGTGACTGACATGGTGCAGCCAGCAGATCCTTCCATGTAAAGGCAAGTTGTTATTTGGAGAGGTTTCAGGACATTGTTCAGAATCAGGGTGCTATGGTCAAGGGGGCAAGATATGTGGGATAGGATCCTAGTTCTTGGATCCTCCTGCAAAACCTGACCCACCATACATGACAGAACTTCCTCTTGCACTGTGACCCAGTTGAACTCTTTGTATTTCGTGAAGCAAATACCAAACACCCAGTGCAGCAGGAAGAAACACCACGAAAATGGAAGATGACCATATGGCTTCACAGTGCACACTGGCACACATTTATCCCCCAGTGGCCACAGTTTACCTAAAAAGAGAATTCAGCACTGCTGCCTCATGTACATTGGGAAATAAAAAACCATGTCCTCCAGGTCTCATAGATCCAGACCAAGCTTTTATGGTCTCCCTAGAAAGGAAGCTAAAGCTCCTGACAACAACATATTTTTCAAGTGCCCAAACTCACAGGCAGTTTCTCTAGAAGTCTCTAGGCCAGCAGACCTCCATGTTTGTGGAGTTTTTACCCTGTCCCATACTTTTGGAAACTACTCCACCACTTCAAAGGTTGTGAGCTCCTGAGCATATTCCATTTAACATATTTATTCACAGATTTTCTAAATCTTCTCCTCTAATTGTGTCTTACTTGGGGTGAAGGAATTGTCAAGGCATTGTTCTGGATGAGAGTGGGAATAATTTTGTGTAGCACATATTTACATACACATTGGATTCATTGTTCAATTTTCCATTCGAAATGCTGAATCTTTGACACTAACACATACCCTACTAGACTCTGACTACTAATTCTAATATGATGGAGAAAAGTAACCCAAACAGAATAGAAATACTAGCACTTCAGAGGAGGCATGGTGGATAGTTGGTTTGCCTTTTGCATGATATAGGGTAGGAGTTATAAATCTTGTCAATTTTTTGTTGAAATAGTTCTGCATGTGTTTTTAAAGTTAACACATATGTGAATTCCTGTCTCCATTTTTCTGTAGCCTATTCAGCACATGTATT
Source organism: Callospermophilus lateralis (assembly GCF_048772815.1). Classification (NCBI taxonomy): domain Eukaryota; kingdom Metazoa; phylum Chordata; class Mammalia; order Rodentia; family Sciuridae; genus Callospermophilus; species Callospermophilus lateralis. The sequence continues at coordinate 132,987 of NW_027512554.1, forward strand.
TTTATATACACATATAGAATCCTACCTGGTATCACACGTATATTCTTGAGAGGTGGCTAACTTGGCAGATACAAAGTGTGAGAAGAGATCACTCCTCATTAATGCTTTTGGAACTGAAAATTCAGACTATGAGTGAGCTTCTTAGTTGAAAAACATTATACATAAATCCATGTTCAGTAAAATTAATATTTTGGATCTGTGGATGATATATATTTCACAATGAATTTTAATTGGCATATGTATTGCTACTATTTAATGTCTCTGTGTGTGTTTTGTGTGTGTGTGTATATATATATATATATACATATATATATATATATATATATATATATACTCTCTAGATTTTTCAAAATTTAAAATATATGTGTCCTATTATACACTCCCTAAATTCATTCTTGTTCATGTATGTGGTTTTATATTAAACTTTTCATAAGATTATTTTAAAAATATTCATCCACCTGAAATACATATTTGTTTTCTAGTACTAAAAAGTTACTTCAGTGAATGGTGCAAACAAATCCTTATATTTTTGCAGTAGTTGACCCACTTTAACATCAATGCAAGTAGATTCCTATGGAACATGATGTGTATTTTGACGTTCATTTTTATTAAACACTGGTACATTACTATTTCTGCAGTTTTTATACATTATAGAATATACATTTCATCCACAAGTTCACAAATTTAAAGAAATTTGTAACACATTCAATCACTTCCTGCTTCAGAACATATGTATTCCTCCTTATTTTTGAGTGGTCATTTCATGAGATTTCTTTCCAAACACATTATTTTCGATTTCCATAATCAAATTTGAAGCAAAATTCACACACTCTTGGTGATAAACCACAACCGTAATATTACCATTAGATGTATTACTGGTTGGAATGAATGTATGTATATCAATATATGATTCCTGTGTATTTTCAGATATCAATTCAATCCATTATTTAAAGTTGGAACAAGTTATATTATTTATTCGCAGTATGGTCTATTCATGCATTATCTCTATATTCATACATACATGGTACACCTATATGTACCCCCAATACTAATTTATACCCCTTCAAAATATTGCTCCAGGAAATGGTGCAAGAAATACTCATGTCACCTGATCTACATATACGTTTTATCACAGTAATATTCTGGCCACAAAATGCAAAGTCACACTTATGATTGTACCAAAGCCTAAATGGAATGTGAGTATGGATTATGAAAATCACCCATGTCCAGGTTGCCTAATGCTCTCAAATGTCAATCCTATTGGTGACTACATATTTGTTACTTCCTAAGATTATATATTCAATCTCAAGCCTGTTGAAAATGTCTTTTGCTATCACTCACTTTATACTTTGCCTGATTTCCTAATGTCTCTATTGATATCTGCTTTCCTACATATTTTCCCCAGTTCATCACTGTGACTGACTCTTCACATATGCTGACATTTACATTTTCTGTCTACCTGAAAACCTATTGCTAAAGAACTATTTGTCCAAATGCTATACTCACACTTTTTTCTAATCCTACCAACTATCTTCCTAATCCTACCGACTCTCCCTCTTTGAATGGTTGTTCTCCTCAACATTCAATCATCCAAGGTATCAGATCTTATGCCATTGTGTATAGATTTATCTGAGACATCTGTGCAGAACATAATTAAAAGCTAAGTATTTCAATCAAGGACCCAATGCCCTTCTGGGCTTCAAATGTTACCGAGATTTCTGTTTTCATTCATATATTTCACCTATATAATCTTATAAATATTGCAGGTTCCCAATACCATTATTCATCCAGCAGAATGATCCTAACGCAAATCAAACATGTTATTAACTGTAACCATACACTGTTCCCTCAATCTAACTTTACAGAAGAGCAGGGACAGAGTTGGTCTTACAATACAGGAATGTAGGAGATCTTCAACTTCCGGAGAACTTCAAAGGTCCATGCAGAAATGATCCCTAAAGAAGATGTAGGCAGCTATGATGGACCTGAGAGTGCGAAAGTCATCTTTCATGACAAAAAAAAAAAACAGGTCAGGATGAAGGGGCGTGTCTGAAGCAGTCTCTCTCTTCTTAATGTAGAGAAGATGGACCAAACCAGGCTTGTGTGGAGAGCTGTTCCCGGGTGCCTATGGTTGATATTCCATTCTAACTTGTGAAAGTGTCATAGGAAGTAGGGGCAGGATCCATCTCATGGACCGTTGGAAGCAACTGTTAGGACAAAGTGGTTGCCAAGGCAGTGACCTCATTCAGTTCTAGACGAAGTGACCCATGTCACTTTCTTGTTGATGGAACACTCTGAACTTGGAATCCAGGAAGCCAGGCACCCTGAGGCAGTTCCAGTCTAAGTCCCAGTGGTCTCAAATTTTTGGATTTAAGAAGGATAGAGTAAGTCTTTCTTGGCAACTACTAAATTGAAGATGGACAAATGCCAGGAAAGCTCTGAAGAGGGGCTTTACCTGAGAAAACAGGCAGTGGCTCACCGCTGGCTCCTGATAACTTCACAGTTTTGGCCAAGAAGACCAGATCTGACATAGGACAGCCCATTTCGGGGAAACATAGTATGGCCCACCAGTCAGAGGACGCTCCGGATAGTCACAGACCTATTTGGGGAAAGAAGGTGCCTTTGTGGGTGTGTGTGTGTGTGTGTTTGTGTGTTTGTGATTTTGTCTCAAGTTTTGAGAATATGTAGGAAAGTCGGTTTGTTTGGTTTGGAGTGGACTGTTTCTAGTAAGTCCTTTGAGAAGGTGAGTGTTTCTATGTCTGGGTATCCCACTGTATTTGTGGTTGTAGACAATAGAAAAGAGAATGCATCAATAGATGTGTCCTGTCTAGTAGAATTCTTCGCAGAATTCATCCTGTCCAATTTATGAATGGACTGCAGGTTACCTTATGGATGGGCAACACCTATTACCTTCCTACATTCCTGATATCTTCCTGAATCTGGTCACTCTCCCATAGGCTCATGGTTTTGTGTTCAAGATATGTATCTCCTCCACAATCTGGGACATGGCCATGTACTGGATAGCTGAAGAGAATGGTGAATATCTCAGAAAACTCAGATATCAGTGTGACCAGGAAAGTCTCAGTGGAGAAAATCTGCTTTGGGATTTTGCTTACCTATTGTTCTGTTGCCCTGAATGAAAGGAAGGACTTTGCCTAAGGCCACACATTTCCAAAGCCTGAAAAAAACAGTTTTCAAATGGAAATAAATGGGCATCACCTGTGGCTCCTGGCTTAATTGCTTTGCAAAGGGATATGTCTGAATCAGCCTCTTAGTGCAGTGTGAGATTATCGCTTAGATTCTCAGCACCTGATGGATCTAAAGAAAGATCCCATGTGTGCATCCAAATCCAAAATGGCCAAAAGAGAAGTCATTGTGATGAAGTCTCTTGCCTTCCTCTGTAAGGTTCCTGATCTCCATCAAGTGATAACAGGGATCTTTGGGTCAACTGAGTTCTTCAAGGCCTGCAGAGGCTAGCCCATAGGTGCTGGGCTTTCTTATGACTGCAAATCACATAAAGAAACTATACCCGACAGTCAGTATGCCTCAAATTGGAAAAGCGGAACAGTATTAATGGCATGCCTCTTTGATCAGTCCTGGTTCACAGGAACGTTGTCCAGGAAACACTGACTTTAGACAAATGAAGGGCAAGGGAGCTTATTTTGACATTATCTTGGGCTGTGTGCCTCATAAAAACTTCCAGCCAAGGTAATGATGAGTGTCTATATGGAAGAAAATGAGGGCCATGTGGGAGTGTTTTGGTTTTAATTCTGGTCATTGGTGTGGCGGTTGGAAGAGATGACTGGGTCAACTGGGCTTGAACTCTGGTGTGTTTCCACTTAGAGACTGAGATCTGAAACTGATCTCAGAGAAGAATTGCCATGAATTGTGTTGGGATTTTAGGAGGCCACGCATGAGAGTCGCCCTTGGAACCTGAGATCTAGGACCAGGGTGGCTTTCCAAAAAGAACTGGGAATCTCAGCCTGGATATCACATGATTTTATTCTGAAAGACTTGGCAGCCATAGTTGAGAGTCAAAAGACATAGGACCTCACATTGTAGATCTCAATGGTCCTGGCTTCAAGTGACCTTTTGTCCACTCTTTGGAAAGCCTTGCCTGTGAGAGTTCTCTAGAATTTTCTTTGAAATGAACTTTCTCAACATTTAATGGTTCCTGAATAATTGTGCATCCAACGTCATCCTTGAAAAATGGCTAGATAAATACCACGAAATTTTTGAATTTTCCATGACCAGGTGGAACTGCAGAAACTTTCGATGTCCTGTTGCTTACCATGAGTGTACCAGACAGTGCCTTGATTTACAGGGTTTCATGAAAATTGTTTAGAACAGAGATGCCAGTATTTTGGAGCCTGCTGAGTAGTGGGCCTAGAGCAGTGGTGGACAGGTGTGTGATAAAACATCATGGTGGGGCCATTTGGATCTGCCATTGGCTTCCAAATGGCTTGTAACTGACAGAGTGCAGACATCAGACCCTTATATGTAAAGGCATCTTGTTATATGGCGTAGTTTCAGGGCAATGTTCAGAATCAGGTTGCTATGGACAAGGGGGCAATCTTTGAGAGATAGAAGCCTGGTTGGTGAATTTTCTTGCAGACCCTGACCCACCACACGTGACAGAAATACCTCAAGCACTGTTTCCCAGTTGAACTCCTTGTATTTTGTGAAGCATGAACCAAACTCCAAGTGCAGCAGCAAGAAACACCACGAAAAGTGGAGGATGACAAAATTGTTTCACAGTCCACACAGGGAGACACAGTTTACCTACAAAGAGAGAATTGAACACTGCTGCCTCGTGTTCATTGGAAAATAGGAAACGATGTCCTCCAGGTCACATAGATGAAGACCCAGCTTTGAGGGTCTCACTACAAAGGAAGCTTAACTCCTGACAACAACCTATATTTCAGTGCCCAACTTCACTGGCAGTTTCTCAAAAAGTTTTAGGCAAGCAGAGCTTCATGTTTGTGGAGTGTGTACCCTGTCCTTACTTTTGGAAACTCCTATACCACCTCCAAGTTTGTGCACTCCTGAGCATTTTCGATTCCAGAAATGTAATCACAGATTTTGTAACTCTTCTACTCTAATTGTGTCTTCCTTGGGGCGAAGGTAATGACAAGGCATTGTTCTGGATGAGAGTTGGAAGATTAATTTTCCTTTTTTCCATTTGAAATTCTGAATCCCTGACACTAACCCATATTCTACTAGACTCTGACTACTAATCCTAATAAGATGGAAGATAGTTACCCAAACAGTACATAAATACTTGCAGTTCAGAGTTGGACTTGCCTTTTGCATGATAAAGGGTAGGTGTTATAAATCTATTCAATATTTAATTGAAATAGTTCTCAATGTGTTTTTAAAGTTAACAAATATGTGAACTACGGTCTCCCATTCTCTGGAGCCTATTCAGCACATGTATTTTTATATGCACAAATAGAATCCTACAAGGTATCACACGTACATCCTTGTAAGATATATGACTTAGCAGATACAAACTGTGAGAAGTGATCACTCCTCCTAAACGCTGTTGGAACTGAAAATTCAACCTATGGGTGAGCTTCCCAGTGGAACAACATTATACATAAACCCATGTTCACTAAAATGAATGTTTTTGCATCTTTATGATATATATTTCATGATGAATTTTGATTGGCATATATATTGCTACTTTTTAATGTCTGTGTTTGTGTGTGTGTGTGTGTGTGTGTGTGTGTATATATATATGTATATATATATATATATATATATATGTATATATATATATATATATATATATATATATACTCCCCATATTTTTAAAAATATGAAATATATGTGTCTTATATACACTCCCTAAATTCATTCATGTTCATGTATGTGGATTAATAATCAACTTTTCACAAGATTATTCTTAGAAATATTCATCCACCCGAAATACATATTTGTTTCCTAGTACTGAAAACTAACTTCAGTAAAAGGTGCATACAAATCCTAATATGTGTACATTAACTGACCCAGTTTAACATCAATGCATGTAGGTTCCTATGAGACATGATGTGTATTTTGACGTTAATTTTTATTCCACACTGGTACATTACTATTTCTTCAGTTTATGCACATCATAGTATATATATTTTATTCACTAGTTAGCAAATTTATAGGCATTTTTTCACTTTCAATCACTTCCTGCTCCAGAACACATGTATTCCTCTATGTCTCTTGACTGGTCTATTCATGGGACTTTTTTCCAAATATATTATTTTCTATTTCCATAATCAATTTTGAACCAAAACTCACACACCCTTCATGATAAACCGTAACCCTAAGATGATCGTTAGATATATAACTGGTTGGAATGAATGATTGCATATCAATATAAAATTTCTTATAAATTTTCAGATATTTATTCAATTCATTATTTAAAGTGGATCCAGTTATATTATTTATTCACAGTATGGTCTATTCATGCATTATGTCTATATTCATAGAAACAGGGTACACCTATTTGTACCCCCATACTAATTTGTAAGTCTTCAAAATATTGCTCCCAGAATTGGTGGAAGAAATACTATTGTCACCTGATCTACATACACATTTTATTACAGAAATATTCTGGACACAAAAAGCATAGGTCACACTTACAATTGTACCAAAGCATAAATGGAAAGTGAGCATGGATTACTAAAAACATCCATGTCCAGGTTGCCTAATGCTCTCAAATATCAATTCTATTTTTGACTACATATTTGTTTCTTCCTAAGATTATATATTCAACTTCAAACCTGTTGAAAATGTCTAACCCTATCACACAATTTATACTTTGCTTGATTTCCTAATGTCTCTATTGATATCTGCTTTCCTATATTTTTCCCCAGTTCATCATTGTGACTGACTCTTCACATGTGCTTACATTTACATACACTCTCTACCCTAAATTCTATTGCTAAAGAACTTTTGGTCCAAATCCTATACTCACTCTTTTTTCTAAACCTACCAACTACCTTCCTAATCCTGCCGACTATCGGTTTTTGACTGGATGTTCTCTTCAACATTCAATATCCAAGGTACAAGGTCCGATGTCAGTGTATATTGATTTATCTGAGACATCTGTGCTGCACATTACTCAAAGCTAAGTATCCCACTCAAGTCCCCAATGCCCTTCTGGGCTTCAAATCTTACCTAGATTTCTGCTTTCATACTTATGTTTCACATATATACTCTTGTAAACATCGCATTTTGCCAATACCATTATTCATCCCGCAGAATTATTTGTAACCCAAATTGAACAAGTTATTAACCCTAACCATACACTGTTCCCTCAGTATAACTTACTTAAGAGCAGGGACAGTGTGGGTCTTACAATATATGAATGTAGATGATCTTCCACCTGCTGAGAACATCAAAGATCCATGGAGAAATGATCCTTGCAGAAGATATAGGCAGCTATGTAGGACCTGAGAGAGCAATAGTCATCTTCCATGGCAAACAACCTGGTCAGGATTAATTGATGGTCTGAATCAGCCTCTCTCTTCTTAATAAAGATAAGATGGACTGAACCAGGCCTCTGTGGAGAGCTGTTCCCTGGTGCCTATGGTTGATATACCATTCTAACTTCTGAATGTGTCACAGGATGTTGGGGCAGCCTCCATCTCATGGGAACCCTGGAAGCAACTGTGAGCACAAAGTGGTTACCAAGGCAGTGAGCATATTCTGTTCCTGAAAGAAGTGACCTCACTTCACTTCCTTGGTGATGGAATTCTCTGAACCTGGGATCCAGGAAGGAAGGCACGCAGAGCCAGTCCCACTCCCAGTTCCAGTGGGCTAACTTGTTTGCTTTTCCCAAAGACATAGTCAGTCTTTCTTGGTACCCACTGATGTGAGGATGGCCAAATGCCAGCAGAGCTCTGAAGAGGGGCCTTTCCTGAGTAAGCAGGTAGTGGCTCACCGTTGGCTCCTGACAACTTCACAGAGTTGGCCAAGGAGACCAGATCTGAAACAGGACAGGCCATTTTGGGGGAACATAATATGGCCCACCAGTCAGAAGACACTCCGGATAGTCACAGACCTATTTGGGGGAAGGAAGTGCCTTTGCCGTTGTAGGTGTGAGTTTGTGGTTTTTTCTCATGTTCTGAGAATAGGTAGGAAAGGTGGTTTGTTTGGTTTGGAGTGGACTGTTTCTAGTAAGTCGTTTGACATGGTGAGTGTTTCTAAGTCTGTGTATCCCATTGTATCCGTGGTTGTAGACATTAGAAAAGAGAATGCATCAATGGATGTGTTGTCTCTAGTTGAAAGCTTCCCCGCATTCATACTGCCCAATTAATGAATGGACTGCAGCTTGCCTTATGGATGGGCAACATCTATTATCTTCTAAAGTTCCTGTTTTCTTCGTGAATTCTGGCCACTCTCCAGAATAGACTCATGGTTTTTTTTCCCAAATATGTAACACCACAAGGTTCTGTGACATGGCCATGTACTGGATAGCTGAAGGGAATGGGAGCATCTAAGAAAACTCAGATTTCAGTGTGACCAGTAAAGTCTCAGTGGAGAAACCCTTCTTTGGGTCATTTGCTTACTTCTATTTCTATTACCCTGAATGTCAGGAAGGTCTTTGCCTCAGGCCACCCCTTTGTGTAGCCTGAAGAAAACTGTTTTCATATGGAAATGTATGGACATCACCAGTGGCTCTTTGCTTAATTGATTTGGATTGGGATGTGTCTGAATCAGCCTCTTGTCCTTGTATGAGGTTGTGGCTTAGATTCTCAGCACCTGATGGATCTAAAGAAAGATCCCATGTGTTTCCAAAACTAAAATGGCCAAAAGAGCAGTCATTGTGGGTGAATATTTTTGCCCTCTTGTTTTAGGTTCCTGACCTCCATCAAGTGAGAATAGGGATCCTTTGGGTCAAATGAGTTCTTGAAATCCCTGCAGAGCCTAGCCCATATTTGCTTGGGTTTTCTCATGACTCCAAATCACATAAAGAATCTATACCCTACAGCCAGTAGGCCTCAAATTGGAGAAGTGGAACACTTTAACAGCAGGAATATTTGATCATTCCTGGTTCACAGGAAGAGTGTCCAGGCCATCATGATTTTAGGCAAATGAGGGGCAAGTGAGCTTATTTGGACACTACCTTGGGCTCATAGAAACCTCCAGCTAGAGGTTATGATGAGTGTCTACATGGAAGAAGATGAGGGCCCTGTGGGAGTGTTTTGATTTTAATTGTGGTCATTTTTTGGCGGATGGAAGGGATGACTGGGTGCACCTGGGCTTGAACTCTGGTGTGATTCCCCTTAGAGACTGAGTTCTGAAACTGACCTCAGAGAAGTATTGCCATGAATTGTGTTGGGATTTTAGGAGGCCACGCATGAGACTCACTCTTGGAAACTGAGATCTAGGCCCAGGGTGGTTTCCACAGAGGCCTGAGAATCTCAGCCAGGATATCACATGATTTTATTCTGAAAGACTTAGCAGCCATATTTGAGAGTCAAAACACAGATGGACCTCACATTGTAGATGTCAATTGGCCTGGCTTTAGGAGACCTTTTGGCAACTGTTTGAGAAGCATTGACTGTGAGAGTTCTCCAGAGCTTTCATTGAAATGAACTTTCTCAACTCTTAATGGTTCCTGAATGAATTGAAACCCACAGCGCCTCTAACTTCACCCTTGAAAAATTGCTAGATAAATACCATGAAATTTTTGAAATTTCCATGACCAGGTGGCACTGCAGAAACTTTTGATGTCCTGTTGCTGATCATGTGTATACCAGACAGTGCCTTGTTTTTGACTGGGTTTCACGAAAATCCTGTAGAACAAGAGAAGCCAGTAATTTGGAGCCTGCTGAGTAGGGGGCCTAGAGCAGTGTTGGGCAGGTGTGTGATAAAACATCATGGTGGGGCCATGTGAATCTGCCATTGGCTTCCAAATTTTTTGTGACTGATATAGTGCAGACATCAGACCCTTATATGTAAAGGCATTTTGTTAAATGGAGAGTTTTCAGGGCAATATTCAGAATCAGGTTGCTATGGTTATTGGGGCAAGCTATGTGGGATAGAAGCCTGGTTGGTGCATTCTCCTGCAGACCCTGACCCACCACACGTGACAGAACTCCCTCCAGCACTGTATCCCAGATGAACTTTTTATGTTTTGTGAAGCAAATACCAAATTCCCAGTGCAGAAGCAAGAAATACCACGAAAAGTGGAGGATGACCAAATGTCTTCAGAGTCCCCACCGGGAGACACTTAGCTTCCAATGGACACAGTTTAGCTACAAAGAGAGAATTGAGCACTGCTGCCTCATGTTCATTGGAATATAAGAAACCATGTCTTTCGGTCACATAGATGCAGACCCAGCTTTGATGGTCTCACTACAAAGTAAGCTAAAGCTCATGACAACAACATATATTTCAAGTGCCCAACCTCAGAAGCCGTTTCCCAAGAATTCTTAGGCCAGCAGAGCTCCTTGTTTGTGGAGCGTTTACCCTGTCCTTTACTTTTGGAAACTCCTCTACCACCTCCAAGGTTGTGAACTCCCGAGCATATTCCATTCCATATTTGTATTCATAGATTTTCACACTTTTCTACTCTAATTGTGTTTTACTTGGGGCGTAGGTAATGTCAAGGCATTGTTCTGGATGTGAGTGGGAAGATTTTTGTGTAGCACATATTTACATACACATTGGATTCATTTTTCAATTTCCATTTGAAATACTGAATCCCTGACACTATAACCCATACCCTACTAGTCTCTGACTAATAATCCTAATATGATGGTGAAAAATAAGCCAAAAAGAGAAGAAACACAAGCAGTTCAGAGGACGCATGTTGTATAGTTGGAATTGCCTTTTGCATTATATAATGTAGGAGTTATAAGTCTAGTCAATTTTTTGTTGAAATAGTTCTACATGTGTTTTTAAAATTAGCAAATATGTGAATCCCTATCTCCCTTTCTCTGTAGCCTATTCAGCACATGTATTTTTATATGCACATATAGAATTCTACCTGATATCACTCGTATACACTTGTGAGGTGGCTGAATTGGTAGATGCAAATTGAGAGAAGAGATCACTCCTCCTAAACGCTGTTGGAACTGAAAATTCAACCTATGGGTGAGCTTCCTAGTTGAAAAACATTATACATGAATCCATGTTCAGTCAAATGAATATTTTTCGATCTGTGGATTATATACATTTCATGATGAATTTCTATTGGCATATATATTGCTACTTTTTTTTTCTTTTATTGGTTGCTCAAAACATTACAAAGCTCTTGACATATCATATTTCATACATTAGATTCAAGTGGGTTATGAACTCCCATTTTTACTCCAAATACAGATTGCAGAATCACATTAGTTACACATCCATATTTTTACATAATGCCCTATTAGTTACTGTTGTATTCTGCTACCTTTCCTATACTCTACTATCCCCACTCCCCTCTCTTCCCATCTTCTCTCTCTACCATACCTACTCTAAATCATTTCTCTCCTTGTTTATTTTCCCACAACCTCTTATATGTAATTTTGTGTAACAATAAGTGTCTCTCTCCATTACCATGCAATTTCCCTCTTCTCTCCCTTTCCCTCCCACCTCATGTTTCTGCTTAATGTTAATCTTTTCTTCATGCTCTTCCTCCCTGCTCTGTTCTTAGGTGCTCTCATTATATCAAACAAGACATTTGGCATTTGTTTTGTAGGGATTGGCTAGCTTCACTAACCATAATCTGCTCAGTGCCATGCATTTCCCTGCAAATTCCAAGATTTGGTCATTTTTTAGTGCTGCGTAAGTCTCCATAGTATATAAAAGTCACATTTTTTTATCCATTCATCTATTGAAGGGCATCTGGGTTGGTTCCACAGTGTAGCAATTGTGAATTGTGCTGCTATGAAAATCGATGTGGCAGTATCCCTGTAGTACGCTCTTTTAAGGTCTTCAGGGAATAGTCCGAGAAGGGCAATAGCTGGATCAAATGGTGCTTCCATTCCCAGATTTCCCAGGAATCTCCATACTGCTTTCCAAATTGGCCGCACCAGTTTTCAGTCCCACCAGCAATGTACAAGAGTACCCTTTTCCCCACATCCTCGCCAGCACTTGTTGTTGTTTGACTTCATTATGGCTGCCAATCTCACTGGATTGAGATGGTATTTTAGGGTGGTTTTTATTTGCATTTCTCTTACTGCTAGAAATGGAGAGCATTTTTTCATGTACTTGTTATTTGATTCTATGTCCTCCTCTGAGAAGTTTCTGTTCAGGTCCTTGGCCCATTGGGTTATTGGTTATCTTATTGTCTAATTTTCTGAGTTCTTTGTATACTTTGTATACTCTGGATATTAGGGCTCCATGTGAAGGGTGAGGACTAAAAATTTGTTCCCATGATGTAGGATCCATATTTACCTCTCTTATTGTTTCTCTCTTTAAGAAAAAAAAATCAGTTTAAGTAAGTCCCATTTGTTGATTCTTATTATTAACTCTTGTTCTATGGGTGTCCTATTAAGGAATTTGGAGCCTGACCACACAATATGTAGATCGGAGCCAACTTTTTATTCTATCAGACGCAGAGACTCTGATTTGAATCTAGCTCCTTGATCCACATTGAGTTAACTATTGTGCATGGCGAGAGGAGGGGATTCAGTTTCATTTTGTTGCATATGGATTTCCAGTTTACCCAACTCCATTTGATGAAGATGCTATCCTTCCTCCATTGCAGGCCATTAGCTCCTTTATCAAATATAAGACAGTTGTAGATTTTTGGATTAGTCTCTGTGTCCTCCATTCTGTACCATTGGTCCACCCGCCTGTTTTGGTACCAGTACCATGCTGTTTTTGTTATGAATGCTCTGTAATATAGTTTGAAATCTGGTATCACTATACTGCCTGATTCACACTTCCTGCTTAGAATTGCTTTTGCTATTCTGGGTCTTTTATTTTTCCATTTGAATTTCATGATTGCTTTATCTATTTCTACAAAAAAAAATCCTTTGGGATTTTGATTGGCATTGTATTAAACCTATAGAGAACTTTTGGTAATATAGCAATTTTGATGATGTTAGTTCTGCCTATCCATGAACAGGGTATATTTTTCCATCTTCTAAGATCTTATTCTATTTCTCTTTTTAGGGTTCTGTAGTTTGCATTATATAAATCTTTCACCTCTTTTGTTAGGTTGATTCCCAAGTATTTAATTATTTTGAGGAAATTGGGAATGCAGTGTTTTGACTCATTTTTGTTTCAGAAGTTTTGTCGCTGATATACAGAAATGCCTTTGATTTATGCATGTTGATTTTATATCCTGCCACATTGCTGCATTCATTTATTAGTTCTAGTAGTTTTTTCTGTAGACCCTTTTGGGTCTTCTTTGTATAGAATCATGTCATCTACAAATAGTGATAATTTAAGTTCTTCTTTTCCTATTTTTATGCCTTTAATGTCTTTCATCTCTCTAATTGCTCTGGCCAGTTTTTCGAGAACTATATTGAATAGAAGTGGTGATAGAGGATATCCCTGCCTTGTTCCAGATTTTAAAGTGAATGCCTTCAATTTTTCTCCATTCAGAATGATGCTAGCCTGAGGCTTAACATAGTTATCTTTTACAATGTCGAGGTAAGTTCCTGTTATCCCTAGTTTTTAAAATGTTTTGAACATAAAGGAATGCTCTACTTTGTTGAATGGTTTTTCTGCGTCTATCAAGATGATCATATGGTTCTTATCTTTAAGTCTATTGATGTTGTGAATAACATTTATTGATTTCCATATATTGAAGCCTCCTTGCATCCCAGGGATGAATTCAAGTTGATCATGGTGCACAATTTTTTTGATGTGCCTTTGTATCCAATTCGCCAGAATTTTAATGAGGATTTTTGCATCTAGGTTCATCAGAGATATTGGTCTGTAGTTTTCTTTCTTTGAGGTGTCTTTGTCTGGTTTCAGAATCTGGGTGATGTTGGCCTCATAGAATGAATTTGGCAGAGCTTCCAGTTTTTCTATTTCCTGAATAACTTGAAAAGTATTGGTATTAATTCTTCTTTAAAGGTTTTGTAAAACTCTGCTGTATACCCATCCGGTCCTGGGCTTTTCTTGGTTGGTAGTCTTTTGATTGCTTCTTCTACTTCATCCATTGATATTGGTCAGTTTAAATTGTGTGTTTCCTCCTGACTCAGTCTGGTCAAATCATATGACTTAAGAAATTTATCGATGTCTTCACTATTTTCTATTTTATTGGAATACAGGTTTTCAAAATAATTTCTAATTTTCTTCTGTATTTATGTAGCATATGTTGTGATATTGCCTTTTTCATCCCGTATGTTAGTAATTTGAGTTCTCTCTCTTCTTCTCTTCGTTAGCATGGCTAAGGGTCTGTCGATCTTATTTATCTTTTTGAAGAAGCACCTTTTAGTTTTGTTAATTTTTTCAATAGTTTCTTTTGTTTCAATTTCGCTATGATTTTAATTATTTCTTTCCTTCTGCTACATTTTCTGTTGTTTTGCTCTTCTTCTTCTAGGGCTTTGAGATGAAGTGTGAGCTCATTTGTTTGTTTGTTTGTTTTTCTATTTTGAGGAATGACCTCCAGGCGATGAATTTACCTCTTAAAACTTCTTTTCATTGTGTCCCATAGAATCTGATATGTTGTGTCTGTATTTTCATTTATCTCTAAGAATTTTTTGATTTCCTCCTTTATGTCTTCTGTAACCCATTGATCATTCAGTAATATATTCTTCATTTTGCATGTGATGTATGATTTTTTCTTCCTTCTTTATCATTGGTTTCCAGGTTCATTCCATTATGATCACAAAAAATTCATGGTATTATCTCCACCCCTTTATATTTACTGAGGGTTGCCCTATGGCATAACATATGGTCTATTTTTGAGAAGGATCCATGTGCTGGTGAGAAAAAAGTATATCCACTTGATGATGGTTGATATATTCTATATATGTCAGTTAAGTATAGGGTATTGATTGTGATATTGAGTTCTATAGTTTCTTTATTCAACTTTTGTTTGGAGGATCTGTCCAATGGTGAGAGAGGTGAGTTGAAGTCACCCATAATTATTGTATTGTGGTCTATTTGATTCTTAACTTGAGGATAAATTGTTTTATGAACGTCGCAGCACCATTATTTGCTGCGTGAATATTGATAATTGTTATGTCTTGTCGGTGAATGGTTTCTTTTAACAGTATATAAAGTCCTTCCTTATCCCTTTGATTAAATTAGTCTTGAGGTCGATTTTATTCGATAGGAGGATGGCCACCCCTGCTTGCTTACGAGGACTGTGTGCATGGTATAAATTTTCCCAATCTTTCACCTTCAGCCTGTGTATGTCTTTTCCATTCAGATGTGTCCCTTGGAGGCAACATATTGTTGGATTTTTTTTTTTTTTATTTCAAGTTACAAGCCAATGTCACTTTATTCGAGAGTTTAAGCCATTATCATTTAGAGTTACTATTGATATATGGTTTGTACCTCCACCCATGTTTTTTATATATATTTTTTTAATTAGTTTGATTCTCCATGATTTGCTTTTCGCCTTCCCTCTGTCATTACTGCAGCACTTCTCACTGATGGTTTTCGTTGTTGATTTTCATTTCTTCCTCGTGTAGTGTTTTGCTCAAGATGCTTTGCAATGCTGGTTATCTGGCTGAAATTCTTTTAGCTTTTGTTTATCATGAAATATTTTTATCTTGTTGTCTTATCTTAAGCTTAATTTTGCTGGATACATAATTCTTGGTTGGCATCCATTGTCTTTCAGTGTTTGAAGTACGTTGTTCCAGGATCTTCTCACTTCCAGCGTCTATGATGAAAAATCCATTGTTAAACTTTTTGGTTTACCCCTGATTGTAATGATTGTAATCTGCCTCCTTTCTCTGGTAGCTTTTAATATTTTCTCTTTGTTCTGTATATTGGATATCTTTATAACAATGTGTCTTGGCATTGGTCTACTGTGATTTTGTGTGCTCGGTGTCCTGTAAGCATCTACAATTTGTTTATCCGTTTCCATTTTTATTTCTGGAAAGTTTTCTGTAATTATTTCATTCACCAGGTTTCTCATTCCCTTGGTTTTAATCTCTGTACCTTCCTCTATCCATATGACTCATTAGTTTGTTTTTTTTTTTTATGTTATCCCATATCTCTTGAATGTTTTCTCATAATTTTTTACAGCATTTCTTTGTTGGCTAGACTTTTTTCAAGATGATATATTTTGTCTTCATTATCTGACATTCTGTCTTCTACTTGCTCTACTCTGTTAGTGATACTCTCAATTGAGTTTTTAATTTGGTTTATCATTTCCTTGATTTCTAGAATTATTGTTTGATTTTTCTAATAATCTCTATCTCCTGATAAAGATGCTTAATTTCTCATTTTATCTGTTTATGTAATTCATTTTCAATGCGTTTTATCACTGTTTGTTTTTGCTGTCTCGTATCCTCTTTAAGGTTCCATTCCATCTGTCTAAGGTATTCCTTGAGTTCTTTATATGACCATTTTTCTGATGACTCTAGGTGCTCTTGAATATTTAGGCTGTCCTTCATTGTTCGTACTCCTTTTCTTCCTTGTTTTTATATGCTGCTCATGTTACTTCTTCTTCTCTTTGACTACTGAGTTACTGCTTACTCTTATAAATTTATTTGATGCTTGGGAGGAAAGATATTAGAAGGGAAGGGAGAAGTCACTAAAGAGAATGAGAGTAGGCAGGTAGAATTCAAGGAAGGGGGAATAAGAAAAATGAAAAGAAATGAAAAGACAAAAGAAAAAAATAGAAAATAAAGAAAGAAAGTTTTAAGTAATGATGATGATTAAAAAATTGAAAATTAAAATTTAAAATAATAATAATAATAATAAAATAAAAAAATTAAAAAATAAAAACATTTAAAAAAGTTAAAGAACAACAATAACAAAAATGAAAATGAAAGAAAAAAATACAAATAAAAAAATAATAATAATACATGCAGTCCTAGAGTTCAAATAACTTCTCTTCCAGTAGGTGGAGCTGTGAACACTGGGCCAAGCTTCTCCTCTCAATAAGTGAGAACCAATCACTGTGCAGCAGCTCTTCCTCCCAGACTGGGCGGGTCTCCAATTCTGAGTGCCTAGGGCTTTCTCTTGTGCTTCCTCAAGCCAGGCCACACTCACCTGTGATGATCACCACAATACTGGTTACAAGCCAGGTCTCTGCTCCTGGTAGCCCTGTTTCCATGAACGCCTGGGCACAGTCTCCTTGTTTGCCTTCCTCAGACCCTAAGTTTGTAGAGCTTGGGGCTGAGAACCTCCAGCGAATTTGCTTGCCCTTCAGGAGCCATGGCCCCGGTAGGTGGTGTAAGAGACCTCAATTGTCAGCACTGGTGGGAGCGGTAGCAGGGAATTCCACGCCGCGAGTCCCTAGCCAATCTTGATTCCCTAGGTCTGGGTATCGCGCTCCTTGAGAGCTGGGAGGGGCCATTACGGCAGAGGTGGGAAGGGCCCTTGAGGTTTCCCTGCGTTGTTGAGAGAGATGGCAATGGGATTACACACTTGTCGCGCTGGTTTCAATGAAGTTATCTCCTCCGCCTGTGACGTCAGTTCTCTGCCATGGTGGTATCCCATTCAAATGGTGACCGTTCGTTCCCTTTGCTGGGTGACCAATGCAACAGGTGGGTCCTGACTATCTCTCCCAAGCCCCATTTCAATCCTGTGGCCACTGCCTATGAAGGCTCAGTTGGCTTTTAACTCTCAATTCAGAAAGCCCGACCAGTTATTTCAGCGGGAATGTTAGTGCTGAGTCACAAAAACCAGACGAATCTAAGCTTGAATGCAGACAATCCGGGCTTTGTGTGTGTTCTGAGGGGCCCAGACTGTTCACCCCAGATTCACAACAGGTCAATATTGCCTAGTGATTCTGAGCAAACAGCATTTAGACAGTTTACGACTCCCTATGCCCGCGCAGCTGAAGAGATCAGAGACTTGATTTCTCCATGCCTGCCTTCATAATGGATCTCCTGTATTGCTACTTTTTAATATCTGTGCTTTTGCGTGTGTGTGTATATATATATATAGATTTTTCAAAATATGAAATATATGTGTCTTATTATGCACTCCCTAAATTCATTCATATTCATATCTGTGGATTTATAATCAACTTTCCACAAGATTATTTTCAGAAATAATCATCCACCTGAAATACATATTGTTTCCTAGTACTGAAAACTAAATTCAGTGAATGGTGCATACAAACCCTAATATTTCTACAGTTACTTAGCCAGTTTAAAAACAATGCAAGTTGATTTCTAGGGGACATGATGTGTATTTTGACTCTCATTTTTATTCAACACTTGTACGTTACTATTTCTTCAGTTTATGCACATCATGGGATATATATTTCAGTCACAAATTAGAAAATTTATAGGCATTTGTTTCACGATCAATCACTTCCTGATTCAGAACACATGTATCCCTCCATGTTTCTTGACTGGTCTTTTCATGAGACTTCTTTCCAAACACATTATTTTTGTTTAACATCATCACGTATAAAGCAAAACTCAAACACCATTCTTCATAAACCATAATCCTAATATTACCATTAGATATATAACTGGTTGGAATGAATGATTGTATATCAATATAAGATTTCTTATATATTTTCACATATCAATTCAATCCATTATTTAAAGTGGAATCAGTTACGTTATTTATTCATAGTATGGTCTATTCATGCATTATCTCTATATTAATAGACACAGGGTACACCTCTTTGTACCCCTAATACTAATGTATACGTCTTCAAAATATTGCCCCCAAAAATGGTGAAAGAAATACTCATGTCACCTGATCTACATATACATTTTATCACAGTAATATTCTGAACAAAAAAAACATAAAAATGTAACACTTATGATTGTACAAAAGCCTAAAAGGAAAGTGAACGTGGACAACTAATAACATCCATGTCCAGGTTGCCTAATGCTATCAAATGTCATTCCCATTCGTGACGACATATTTGTTTTTTCCTATGATTATGTATTCAAACTCAACCCTGTTGAAAATGTCTAATCCTATGACTCACTTTATACTTTGCCTGATTTCGTAATGTCTCTATTGACACCTGCTTTCCTACACATTTTCCCCAGTTCATCATTGTGACTAACTCTTCACATGTGCTGACATTTACATTCACTCTCCCAATGAAACCCTATTGCTAAAGAAGCTTTTTATTCCAAATCATATACTCACTCTTCTTCCTAAACCTACTGACTATCTTCCTAATCCTACTGACTATCCCTTTTTGACTGGATGTTCTCTTCTACATTCAATCATCCAAGGTACAAGGTCCTATGCCACTGTATTTCGATTTAACTGAGACAATTGTACAGAACATAATTCAACACTAAGTATCCAAATCAAGGGCTCAATGCCTTTCTGGGCTTCAAATCCTTCTTAGATTCCCGTTTTCATACATATATTTCACCTATATATTCTTATAAATATCGCAGGTTCCCAATCTCATTATTCATCCTGCAGAATGATTCCTAACCCAAATCGAACATATTATTAACCCTAACCATACACTAACTTTGCAGGAGAGCAGGAACAGTGTGTGTATTAAACTACAGGAATCTAGGGGATGTTCACCTGCTGAGAAACTCAAATGTTCATGCAGAAGTGATCCCTGGTGAAGATGAAGGCAGCTATGAATTACCTCAGAAAGCAAAAGTCATCTTCCATGGCAATCATCCTGGTCAGGATGAAGGGTTGTGTCTGAATCAATCTCTCTCTTCTTAATGTATAGAACATGGACCAAACCAGTCCTGTGTGGAAGCTGTTCCCGGGTGCTTACGGTTGATATAACATTCTAACTAGAGAAAGTGTCCCATGAAAATCAGGGCAGCCTCCACCTCATAGTATTTTGGAAGCAACTGTTAGGACAAAGTGGTTGCCAAGGCAGTGACATAATTCAGATCCTGAAGGAAGTGATCTCACCTCACTTCCTTGGTGATGGAACTCTCTGAACTTGAAATCCAGGAAGCCAGGCACCCAGAGACAGTCTCTGTCCTAGTCCCAGTGGTCTGACATGTTTGGATTTACCAAGGACAGAGTCAGTCTTTCTTGGTACCTACAGATGTGAGGAAGGCCAAATGCCAGGAAACCTCTGAAGAGGGGCTTTTCCTGAGAAGGCAGGTAGTGCCTCACCGCTGGCTCTTGAGAACTTCACAGAGTTGGCCAAGCAGACATGATCTGAGACAGGAGAGGTCTTTTTGGAGGAAGATAGTATGGCTCACCAGTCAGAGGATACTCCGGGGAGTCACAGACCTACTAGGGGGAAGGAGGTGCCTTTGTGGGTGTGGGTGTGAGTTTGTGGTTTTGTCTCATGTTCTGAGGATAGGTAGGAAAGGCGGTTTGTTTGGTATGGAGTGGAATATTTGTATTAAGTCCTTTGACAAGGCGAGTGTTCCTATGTGTGTGTGTATCCCACTGAGTCCATTGTTGTAGACATTAGAAAAGACAATGCATCAATGGATGTGTTCTGTCTAGTAGAAAGCTTCCCAGCATTCATTCTGCCCAATTCATGAGTGGACTCTGGCTTGCCTTATGGATGGGCAACACCTACAAGCTTCCTAATTTCCTGTTTTCTCTCTCAATTCTGGCGACTCTCCAGAATAGTATCATGGTTCTGTGTCCAAGATTTGTACCGCCTCCAAGATCTGTGACATTGCTATGTACTGGAAGCTGAAGGAAATGGCTAGCATCTCAGAAATCTCAGATATCTGTTGACCAGGAAAGTCTCAGTGGAGAAAACCTGCTTTGGTCCTTCTGCTTACCTATTGTTCTGTTGAATGTCAGGAAGTTTTTTGCCTCAAGCCACCACTTTGTGAAGCCTGAAGAAAAGAGTTTTCAAATGGAAATGAAAGGGCATCACCTGTGGCTCTTTGCTTAATTGCTTAGGATTGGGATATGTCTGAATAAGCCTGTTGGCCCTGTGTGAGGCTGTGGCTTAGATTCTCAGCACCTGATGGATCTAAAGATAGATCCCATGCGTGCATCCAAAACCAAAATGGCAAAAAGATCAGATATTGTTGATGAACTCTCTTGCCTTCCTCTGGTTGGTTCCTGATATTCATCAAGTGAGAAAAGGGATCCTTTGGGTCAAATGAGTTCTTCAAAGCCCTGCAGAGGCTAGGCCATAGGTGCTTGATTTTCATGACTCCAATTCACTTAAAGAATCTAAACCCCAAAGCTAGAAGGCCTCAAGTTGGAGAAGCCAAGCAATATTAAAGGCAGGCCTATTTGATCACTCCTGGTTCACAGGAAGAGAGTCCAGGCCACCCTGTCTTTAGGCAAATGAGGGGCAGGGAGCTTATTTTAGACACTGTCGTGGGCTGCGTCCCTTATGGAAACCTCCAGCCAGAGGATATGATGAGTGTCTATATGGAAGAAGATGAGGGCCATGTGAGAGTGTTTGGTTTTAATTGTGGACATATGTCTGGCGGTTGGAAGAGATCACTGGGTCCACCTAGGCTTGCACTCTGGTGTGATTCCCCTTAGAGACTGAGTTCTTTTACTGATCTCAGAGAATTATAGCCAGGAATTGTGTTGGAATTTTAGATGGCCATGCATGAGAGTTGTCCTTGGAAAGTGACATCTAGTCCCAAGGTGACTTTCCACAGAGCACAGGGAATCTCAGCCAGGATATCACATGATATTATTCTTAAAGACTTGGCAGCCATATTTGAGAGTCAAAACACACATGGAACATACATTGTAGACCTCAATGGGCCTGGCTTAATCTGACTTTTGGGCACTTTTGGAAGCCTTGCCTGTAAGAATTCTCCAGAGTTTTCATTGAAATGAGCTTCCTCACCATTTAATGGTTTCTGAGTGAATTGAAATCCACAGTGCCTCCAACTTCATCCTTGAAAATTGGCTAGATCAATACCATGAAATTTTTGATATTCCCATGACCGGGTAGCTCTGGAGAACATTTGAATGTCCTGTTGCTGATCATGAGTATACAAGACAGTTCCTTGATTGACTGGGTTTTATGAAAATGGTGTTTAACAGAGATGCCAGTAAGTTGGATCCTGCTGAGTAGTTGTACTAGAGTAGTGGATGGCAGGTGTGTAATAAAACATCTGTGGTGGGGGCATGTGGATCTGCCATTGGCTTCCAAATGGATTGTGACTGACATTTTGCAGCCAGTAGACCCTTATATGTAAAAGCATATTGTTATATGGAGAGGTTTTAGGGCAATGTTCAGAATCAGGTTGCTATGGTCAATGGGGCAAGCTATGTGGGATAAAAGCCTGGTTGGTGCATTCTCCTGAAGAACCTGACCCACCACACTTGACAGAACTTACTTCAGCACTGTGTCCCATTTGAAATCCTTGTATTTCATGAAGCAAATACCAATCTCCCAGTGCAGCAGCAAGAAATACCACGAATAGTGGAGGATGACCAAATGGAATTACAGTTCACAAGGGGAGACACTTAGACCCCAGTGGCCACAGGTTACCTACAAATAGAAAATTCAGCACTGCTGCCTCATGTTCATTGGAAAATAAGAATCCATGTCATCCAGATCACATAGATGAAGACTCAGCTATGATGGTCTCACAACAAATGAAGCTAATGCTCCTGACAACAGCATATAATTCATTGCCCAACCTCAGAGGCAGTTTCTCCAGATGTTAGGCTGGCAGAACTTCATGTTTGTGGAGTTTTTACCCTGTCCCTTACTTTTGGAAACTCCTCTACCACCTGCAAATTTGTGAACTCCTGAGCATTTTTCATTCCACATATGTATTCACAGATTTTCTAACTCTTCTCCTCTAATTGTGTCTTATGTGGGGCGAAGGTAATGTCAAGGCATTGTGCTGAATGAGAGTGGGAATTTTTTGTGTAGCACATATTTGCATACACATTGGATACATTTTCCAATTTTCCATTCAAAATACTGAATCCCTGACACTAACACATACCCTACTAGACTTTGACTTCTAATCCTAATATGGTGGAGAAAAATAACCCAAACAGAATAGAAATACAAGAGGTTCACAGGAGGCATGGTGTATAGTTGGACTTGCCTTTCGTATGATAAATGGTAGGTGTTATAAATCTAGCGAATTTTAATTGAAATAGTTCTCCATGTGTTTTAAAAGTTAACAAATATGTGAATAACTGTCTCCCTTTCTCTGTAGCCTATTCATCACATGTATTTTCATATGCACATTTAGAATTCTACCTGGTATCACTCGTACATTTTGTGAGGTGGCTGGCTTGGCAGATGCAAATTGTGAGAAGAGATCACTCCTACTAAACGCTGTTGGAACTGAAAATACAACATATGAGTGAGCTTCTTAGTTGAACAACATAAATCCATGTTCATTAAAATGAATATTTTTGGATCTGTGGATGATATATTATTTCATGGTGAATTTCGATTGGCATACATAATGCTACTTTTTAATGTCTGTGAGTGTATATATATATATATATATATATATATATATATATATTCACTCTCCAGATTTTTTAAAATATGAAGTATATTTTTCTTATTATACACTCCCTAAATTCATTCATATTCATGTATGTGGATTTATAATCATGTTTTCACAAGAATATTCTCAGAAATATTCATCCACCTGAAATACATATTTGTTTCTTAGTACTGAAAACTAACTTCGGGGGATCATATGATGGTGGTGAAGGGAGTGCATCACCCCCATGTACCGCGTCACTGTGCGGGAGAATGACAAGTTATAACGGCTAAAATATATCTTGTTAGAAATTTCCAGCAAAATTGGGGTGCTCCAAAACCTAGTGGACATATTTCCATCTCACGAGGATCAGCTACGCGAGCTCAAACATGAGTGATTTGTCCGCACGGAGCGTCATGCTGCTTATTCAGGAAATCGGTCTGTGGCTAGAGTCTGCGGCGCGCACTGGGAAATGAAGAGATAGCAATGCAAATATACAGCGGTGTGGATTCTGTGGGCTCCTGCCAGGTATGCAATCACTGTGCTAAGTGCTGAATTCTTTGTTTGAGATGGGGAAGGATGCGGTCCAATTCGGTTCTCCACACCGGTCAGACCACAGAGGAAGCCAGCGGCCACTATCTTGGAGAGCTGATGTCACCATCCCTGTTTTTGACTGATCGAAGCTCATTCAGCTATAGAACAGGTAATTTCAGGATGCCATTCACCTTTGTGTTGCAGACAAATTACTCAGGCTCAGTGCTAAAGAACCTGCAGAAACTCCGTCTTGGAGCCTGCTCCTATTAGAACATACACAAAGCCCAGAGCGGCCGAATTCCACCTCTCGGAACTGATCTGGCCCAGGGCTAAAGAACCCGCGGAAACTGCTTCTTGGTCCGGGTCTTGCTGAATACTGTGGAGGTAAATATCAACCGAGCCTTCATAGGCAGTGGAAACAGGATTGAGACACGGCTTGTGAGGGCCGGTCAGGACTCACTCATTGCTTTGGTCACCCAGAAAAGGGAACGAAATGCTGCCTTTCACATGGGATACCAACATGGCAAATTTCTGATGTCATCAGAAAGCAGCAGAGGAGATAACTTCATTGATACCAGCAGTGACAGAAACAGTTGGTCTCCTGGTGAAGAAAGTGAGTCACAAACACCTGGGTCTCTCTCACTTTGTCATCAAGCCAGAGGGGCAGAGCAGAGCAGCTGCCCGCAACTGGAACAGACCCAGTGACACACCTGCATGGTAGTTACGTCAACCCAATTGGAGTAGAGGCAGAACAGAGCCGCCGCCCGTGCACAAAACAGGCCCAGCGACCCGCAGGTGTGGTAGCCACGTCACCCCAATTGGAGTAGTTGCAGAGCAGAGCCTTCTCCCACACCTAGTAAAATCCCAGTGGGTCACCAGCATGGTAGTCACATCACCCCAATAGGAATAGGGGCAGAGCAGAGCCTTCGCCCACGCCCAGAAGAGGCACAGCAACCTGCCGGCATGGTAGTCACGACACACCAATTGGAGTAGGGGCAGAGCAGAGCCACCACCCGCACCCGCAAGGTAGCAGACCTGCACCTGACCAGAAGAAGAGGCCCAGCTGCCGGCTGGCGCGGCAGACACTTTACCATATTTGGAGTAGGGGCAGAACAGATCTGTAGCCCGTGCTCACAAGGTAGGCAGACCTGCGACCAACCGGCGGACCAGGCACAGCGGCCCGCCGGCATGGTAGTCACGTCACCCCAATTGGAGTAGGAGTAGAGCAGTGCCACCGCCCACGCCTGCAAGGTAGGCAGACCTGCGACTGATTGGCAGAACACCACAGGGGTCCACGGGCGTGGTAGACACGTCACACCAATTGGAGGAAAAAATAAATAAAATGGACAGACCCCTAGCCATGCTAACGATGAGGAGAGAGAACTCAAATTACTATCATATGGGATGAAAAAGGCAATATCATAACAGATATTTCAGAAATACAGAAGATAATCAGAAATTACTTTGAATCCTTATACTCTAAAATAATAGAAGATAGTGAAGGCATCAAAAAATTTCTTAAGTCATATGATCTGACCAGAGTGAGTTAGGAGGATATAGACAACCTAAACATACCAATATCAATTGAGGAAATAAAAAAAAACCATCCAAAGATTACCAACTAAGAAAATCCCAGGACCATATGAGTATACAGCAGAGTTTTACAAAACCTTTAAATATGAACTAATACCAATACTTTTAAAGCTATTTCAGAAAATTGAAAAAGAGGGAGATCTTCCAAATTCATTCTACGAGGCCAATATCACCCTGATTCCTACACCAGATAGACACTTCAAAGAAAGAAGACTAAAGACCGATATCTCTAATGAACCTAAATGCAAAAATCTTAAATTAAATTCTGGCAAATCAGATACAAAAACATATCAAAAAAATGTGCACCATGATCAAGTAGGATTCATCCCTGGGATGCAAGGAGGGTTCAATATACGAAAATCAATAAATGTTATTCACCACATCAATAGACTTAAAATAAAAACCATATTATCATCTAGATAGATGCAGAAAAAGCATTCGACAAAGTACAGCATCCCTTTATGTTCAAAACTCTAGAAAAACTAGGAATAACAGGAACATTCCTCAATATTGTAAAAGCAATCTATGCTAAACCGCAGGCTAGCATCATTCTGAATGGAGAAAAATTGAAGACATTCCCTCTAAAATCTGGAACAAGACAGGGATGCCTGCTCTCACCACTTTTGTTCAATATAGTTATCAAAAGACTGGCCAGAGCAATTAGACAGATGAAAGAAATTAAAGGCATATAAATAGGAAAAGAATAACTTAAATTATCACTATTGCAGATGACATGATTCTATACCTAGCAGACCCAAAAGGTTCTACAAAGAAACTAATAGAGCTAATAAATGAATTCAACAAAGTGGCAGGATATAAAATCAACACGCATAAATCAAAGGCATTCCTGTATATCAGTGACAAATCCTCTGAAATGGAAATGAGGACAACCACTCCATTCACAATATCCTAAAAAAAAAAAAAATGGGAATCAACCTAACAAAAGAGGTGAAAGTCTTATACAATGAAAACTACAGAACCCTAAAGAGAGAAATAGAAGAAGATCTTAGAAGATGTAAAAATATACCCTGTTCATGGATAGGCAGAACTAACATCATCAAAATGGCGATATTACCAAAAGTTCTCTATAGGTTTAATCCAATGCCAATCAAAATCCCAAAGGCATTTCTTGTAGAAATAGAGAAAGCAATCATGAAATTCATATGAAAAAATAAAAGACCCAGAATTGCAAAACAATGCTAAGCAGGAAGTGTGAATCAGGCGGTATAGCGATACCAGACTTCAAACTATACTACAGAGCAATAGTAACAAAAATAGCATGGTACTGGTACCAAAACAGGCAGGTGGACGAATGGTACAGAATAGAGGACACAGAAACCAATCAACAAAACTACAACTATCTTATATTTGATAAAGGAGCTAAAAGCATGCAATGGAGGAAGGATAGCATCTTCAACAAATGGTGTTGGGAAAACTGAAAATCCATATATAACAAAATGAAACTGAATCCCTTTTTCTCACCATGCACAAAAGTTAACTCAAAATGAATCAAGGACCTTGATATCAAATCAGAGACACACTGTCTGATAGAAGAAAAATTTGGTTACGATGTACATACTGTGGGGTTGGGCTCCAAATTCCTCAATAGGACACCTATAGTACAAGAGTTAATAACTAGAATCAACAAATGGGACTTACTCAACTAAAAAAGTTTTTTCTCAGCAAAAGAAACAATAAGAGGTAAATAGGGAGCCTACATACTGGAAAGAAATCTTTACTACTCACACTTCAGATAGAGCCCTAATATCCAGAGTATACAAAGAACTCAAAAAATTAGACAATAAGATAACAAATAACCCAATCAACAAATGGGCCAAGGACCTCAACAGACACTTCTCAGATGAGGACATACAATCAATCAACAAGTACATGAAAAAATGGTCACCATGTCCAGCAGTCAGAGAAATGCAAATCAAAACCACCCTAAGATACCATCTCACTCCAGTAAGATTAGCAGCCATTATGAAGTCAAACAACAAGAAGTGCTGGCAAGGATGTGGGAAAAGAGGTACACTTGTACATTGCTGGTGGGACTGCAAATTGGTGCAGCCAATTTGGAAAGCAGTATGGAGATTTCTTGGAAAGCTGGGAATGGAACCACCATTTGACCCAGCTATTGCCCTTCTTGGTCTATTCACTAAAGACCTAAAAAGAGCATGCTACAGGGACACTGCTACATCGATGTTCATAGCAGCACAATTCACAACAGCAAGACTGTGGAACCAACTTAGATGCCCTTCAATAGAAGAATGGATAAAAAAAATGTGGCATTTATACACAATGGATTATTACTTTGCATTGAAAAATAAAAGATCATAGAATTTGCAGGGAAATGGATTGCATTAGACTAGATTATGCTAAGTGAAGCTACACAATTCCTATAAAACAAATGCCAAATGTCATCTTTGATATAAGGAGAGTAACTAAGAACAGATAGGGATGAAGAGCATGACAAGATGATTAACATTAAACAGGCATGAGAGGAGGAAGGGAGGGAGAAGGGAAATTGCATGGAATTGGAAGGAGACCCTCTGGGTTATACAAAATTACATACAAGAGGAATTGAGGGGAAAGGGAAAAATAATACAAGGGGGAGAAATTTATTACAGTAGAGGGAGTAGAGAGAGAAGTGGGGAGGGGCGGGGAGGCCAGGGGGAATAGTAGAGGATACGAAAGGCAGAAGAATACAACAGACACTAGTATGGCAATATGTGAATCAATGGATGTGTAACTGATGTGATCTGCAATCTGTATACAGGGTAAAAATGGGAGTTCATAACCCACTTGAATCAAAGTGTAAAATATGATATATCAAGAACTATGTAATGTTTTGAACAACCATAAATAAAAATAAAAAAAAACTCTCTTTGGTGAATAATGCATGCAATTCTAATATTTCTACAGTAACTGACACAGTTTAACATCAATGCAAGTAGATTCCTATTGGACATGATGTGTATTTTGACGTTCACTTTTATTCAACACCGGTACATTACTATTTCATCAGTTTATGCACATAACAGGATATATATTTCATTCACAATTTAGAAAATTTATAGGCACTTGTTTCACTTTCAATCACTTCCTGCTTTAGAACACATGAATTCCTCCATATTTCTTGATTGGTCTTTTTATGAGACTTTTTTCCAAACATATTATTTTCGATTTCCATAATCACTTTTGAAACAAAACTCACACACACTTCATGATAAACAATAACCCTAAGATTACCATTAGATATATAACTGGTTGGAGTGAATGATTGTATGTCAATATATGATTACCTATATATTTTCAGATATCAATTCAATCCATTATTTAAAGTGGAACCAGTTATAATATTTATTCACAGTATGGTCTATTCATGCATTATCTCTATATTCAAAGACACAGGGTACACCACTTTGTACCCCCAATACTAATTTATATGTTTTCAAATATTGCTCCCAGTAATGGTGGAAGAAATACTCATGTCATATGATCTACATACACATTTGTTCACAATATTTTTCTGGGCACAAAATGCAAAGATCACACTTATGATTGTACCAAATCCTAAATGGAAAGTGAACATGGATTACTAAAACGATAAATGTCCAGGTTGCCTAATGCTTTCAAATGTCATTCCTATTGGTGACGACATATTTGTTTATTCCTAAGATTATGTATTCAATCTCAACCCTATTGAAAATGTCTAATCCTATCACTCACTGTATAATTGCCTCATTTCATAATGTCTGTATTGATATTTTCCTTTTTACATATTTTCCCCAGTTCATCATGTGACTGACTCTTCACATGTGCTGAAATTTACATTCACTCTATAACAAAAACCCTATTGCTACAGAACTTTTGCCCCAAATCCTATACTCACTCTATTTCCTAAACCTACTGACTACCTTCCTAATCCCACCGACTATCTCAATTTGAGTGGATGTTCTCTTCTAAAATCAATCATCCAAGGTGTAAGGTCCTATGCCATTGATTATCGATTTATCTGAGACATCTGTGCAGAACGTAATTATAAGCTAAGTATCCCAGTCAAGGGCCTAATGCCCTTCTGGGCTTCAAATCTTACCTAGATTTCTGTTTCCATACTTATATTTCACCTCTATAATCTTATAAATATTGCAGGTTCCCAATACTATTAATCATCCTTCGCAATGATTCGTAACCCAAATCGAACATGTTATTAACCCTAACCATACACTCTTACCTTAATCTAACTTTGCAGAAGAGCAGGGACAGAGTTCGTCTTACAATACAGGAATGTAGGGTATCTTCCTCCTGCTGAGAACCTCAAATGTCCATGCAGATTTGATCCCTGGAGAAGATGTAGGCAGCTATGAAGGACCTGAGAGAGCAAATGTCATCTTCCATCGCAAACAACCTTCCCAGGATGAAGGGTTGTGTCTGAATAAGCCTCTCTCTTGTTAATGTAGAGAAGATAGACCAAACCAGGCATGTGTGGAGAGCTGTTCCGGGGTCCCTATGGTTGATATACCATTCTAACTTGTAAAAGTGTCACAGGAAGAAAGGGCAGCCTCCATCTCATAGGAGTATTGTAAGCAACAGTTAGGACAAAGTGGTTGCCAAGGCAATGACCTCAAAGAATTCCTGAAGGAAGTAATCTCACCTCACTTCCTTGGTGATGGAACTCTCTGAACTTGGAATCCGGGAAGCCAGGCACAAAGAGCCAGTCTCAGTCCCAGTCCCAGTGGTCTTATTTTTTGGATTTACCAAGGACAGAGTCAGTCTTTCTTGGTACCTACTGAGGTGAGGATGAACAAATGTCAGGAAAGCTCTAAAGAGGGGCCTTTCCTGAGAAAGCAGGTAGTGGCTCACCGCTGGCTAGTGACAACTTCACAGATTTGGCCAAGGAGACCATATGTGACACAGGACAGGCGATTTCATCAGAACATAGTTTGGCCCACCAGTCAGAGGACACTCCCAATAGTCACAGACCTACTTGGGGGAAGGAGCTTCCTTTGTGTGTGTGGGTGTGGGTTTGAGATTTTGTCTCATGTTCTGAGAATAGGTAGGAAAGGCGGTTTGTTTGGTTTGGAGTGAACTGTTTCTGGTAAGTCGTTTGACAAGGCCAGTGTTTCTTTGTCTGTGTATCCCACTGTGTCCGTGGTTTTAGATATTAGAAAAGAGAATGAATCATTGGATGTGTCCTGTCTAGACTCAACTTGCCCAATTTATGAATGGACTGCGGCTTGACTTATGGGTGGACAACTCCAACAATCTTCCTAAGTTCCTGTTTTCTTCCTGAATTCTGCCCAATTTATGAATGGACTGCGGCTTGACTTATGGGTGGACAACTCCAACAATCTTCCTAAGTTCCGGTTTTCTTCCTGAATTCTGGCCTCTCTCCAGAATAGGCTCATGGTTTTGTGTCCAAAATATGTACCACCTCCAAGCTCTGTGACATGGCCATGTACTGGATAGCTGAAAGAAATGGGAGCATCTCAGAAAACTCAGATATCAGTTTGACCAGGAAATTCTAAGTGAAGAAACCCTGCTTTGGGCCTTTTGCTCATCAATTGTTCTGTTGCCCTGAATGTCAGGAAGGCCTTTGCCTCAGGCCACACCATTGTAGAGCCTAAAGAAACAGTTTTCAAATGGAAATGAAAGGGCATCACCTGTGGCTCTTTGCTTAATTGCTTTGGAAAGGGATGTGTCTGAATCAGTCTTTTGGCCCTGTGTGAGACTGTGGCTTAGATTCTCAGCACCTGATGGATCTAAAGAAGGATCCCATGTGTGCATCCAAAACCAAAATGGACAAAAGAGCAGTCAGTGTGGATGAAGTCTCTCGCATTCCTCTGTAAGTGTCCTGTTCTCCATCATGTGAGAACAGTGATCATTTGGTTCAAATGTGTTCCTCAAAACCCTGCAGAGGCTAGCCCATAAGTGCTTGGTTTTTCTCAAGACTCCAATTCACATAAAGAATCTAAAACACACAGTCAGTAGGCCTCAAATTGGAGTAGCAGTGCCATATTAATGGCAGGCCTATTTGATCACTCTTGGTTCACTGGAAGGATGTCCTGGCCACCCTGATTTTAGGCAAAATATGGGCAAGGGAGGTTATATTGGACACTGTCTTGGGCTGCACCCCTCATGGAAACCTCCAGCCAGAGGTTATGATGATTGTGTAAATGGAAGAAGATGAGTGCCATGTGGAAGTGTTTTGGATTTAATTGTGGATATTTGTGTGACAGTTGGAAGACATAACAAGGTCTACCTGGGCTTGAACTCTGGTGTGATTCCCCTTATAGACTGAGTTCAGGAACTGATCTCAGAGAAGTATTGCCATGTATTGTGTTGTGATTTAAGAGGCCATGTATGAGAGTCACCCTTGGAAACTGAGATCTAGCCCCAGAGTGGCTTTCCACAGAGCTCTGGGAATTTCAGCCAAGATATCACATGATTTCATTCGAAAGACTTGGCAGCCATAGTTGAGAGTGAAAACACACATGGACCTCATATTGTAGACATCAATGGGCCTGACTTAATGTGACCTTTTGGCCATTCTTTGGGAAGCCTTGCCTGTGAGGGTTCTCCAGAGCTTTCATTGAAATAATCTTGCTCACCATTTACTGGTTCCTGAATGAATTGAAACCCACAGTGCCTCCAACTTCATCCTTGAAAAATGTCTAAATAAGTATCATGAAATTTTTGAAATTCCCATGACCGGGTGGCACTGGAGAACCTTTGGATGTCCTGTTGCTGATCATGGATGTACCAGACAATGCCTTGCTTGACTGGGTTTCATGAAAATGGTGTAGAACAGAGGTGCCAGAAAGTTGCAGCCTGCTGAGAAGTGGGCCTAGAGCTTTGGTGGGCAGGAGTGTGATAAAACATCTCTGTTGGAGCAATGTGGATCTTCCATTGGCTTCCAAATGGCTTGTGGATTACATGAAGCAGCCAGCAGACCCTTGTAATTAAAGGCATCTTGTTATATGAAGAGGATTCAGGGCAATGTTCAGAATCAGGTTGCTATGGACAAGGATGCAATGTGGCAAGCTTTGAGGGATAGAAGCGTGGTTGGTGCGTTCTTCTGCAGACTCTGAACCACCGCACATGGCAGAACTCCCTCCAGCACTGTGTCTCTGTTGAACTCCTTGAATTTCATGAAGCAAATACCAAACTCCCAGTTCAGCAGCAAAAACCCCACAAAAAGTGGAGGAGGACCAAATGGCTTCACAGTCCAACGGGGAGACACTTAGCCCACAGAGGCCACAGTTTACCTAAAAAGAAGAAAATCAACACTGCTACCTCATGTTCATTGGAAAATAAGATACCATGTCCTCCACGTCACATAGAGGCAGACCCAGCTTTGATGGTCTGACTACAAATGAAGCCAATTCTCCTGACAACAACATAATTTTCACGTTCCCAAACTCAGAGGCAGTTGCTCTAAAAGTTTTTAGGCCAGCAGAGCTCCATGTTTGTGGAGTGTTTACCCTGTCCCTTACTTTTGGAAACTCCTCTACAACCTCCAAGGTTGTGAACTCCTGAGCATTTTCCATTCCAGATATGTATTCACTGATTTTCTATCTATTCTCCTCTAACTGTGTCTTACTTGGGGTGAAGGTAATTTCAAGGCATTGTTCTGGATGAGAGTGGGAGGATATTTGTGCAGCATATATTTGCATACAAATTGGATTCAATTTCCAATTTTCCTTTTGAAATACTGAATCCCTGACATTAACCCATACCTACTAGACTCAGACAACTCATCCTAATATGATAGAGAAAAATAACACAAACCTATAGAAATCCAAGAAGTTCATTGGAGGCATGTTGTATAGTTGGACTTGCATTTTGCATTATACAAGGTAGGAGTTATAAATCTGGTCAATGTTTAATAGAAAAAGATCTCCATGTGTTTTTAAAGTTAACAAATATGAGAATTCATGTTTCCCTTTCTCTTTAGCCTATTCACACTTGTATATTTATATGCATATATAGAATCCTACCAGGTATCACACGTACATCTTTGTGAGGTGGCTGACTTGGCAGATACAAATTGTGAGAAGAGATCACTCCTCCTAAACGCTGTTGGAACTGAAAATTCAACCTATAGGGAGCGTCCTAGTAGAACAACATTATACATAAACTCATGTTCAGTAAAATAAACATTTTTGCATCTGTGGATGATATATATTTACTGATGAATTTCGATTGGCATTTATATTGCTACTTTTTAATGTCTGTGAGTGTTTTTTATTTGTGTGTGTGTGTGTGTGTGTATACACTCTCCAGATTTTTCAAAATATGAAATATATGTGTCTAATATACACTCTCTAAATTCATTCATGTTCATGTATGTAGATTTTTAATCAACATTTCACAAGATTATTCTCAGAAATATTCATCCACCTGAAATACATATTTGTTTCCTTGTACTGAAAACTAACTTCAGGGAATGATGCATACAAATCCTAATTATTCTACAGTAACTGACCCAGTCTAACATCAATGCAAGTAGATTCCTATGGGACATGATATGTAATTCTTTATTCATTTGTATTCGACACTGGTACATTATTATTTCTTCAGTTTTTGCACATCATAGGATATACATTTCATCCACAAGTTCACAAATTTATAGGCATTTGTTTCAAATTTAATCACTTTTTGCTTCAGAACACATGTATTGTCAGGGTTTCTTTACTGGTATTTTCATGAGTCTTCTTTCCAAACACATTATTTTCGATTTCCAAAGTCACTTTTGAAGCAAAACTCACACACTCTTCATGATAAACCAAAACACGAATATTACCATTAGATGTATAACTGCTTGGAATGAATGATTGTATATCAATATACAATTTCCTGTAATTTTTCAGATATTAGATCAATTCATTTTTTAAAGTTGAAAAAAGTTATATTATTTATTCACATTAGGGTCTATTCATGCTTTATCTCTATATTCATAGACACAGGGTACACCTCTTTGTACCCCCGATTCTAATTTTACATCTTCAATATATTGCTCGCAGAAATGGTGGAAGACATACTCATGTCACCTGATGTACATATACATTTAATCAAAGTAATATTCTGGACAAAAAAATGTAAAGGTCACATTTATGATTGTACCAAAGCCTAAATGTAAAGTGTACATGGATTACTAAAAACATCCATGTCCAGGTTGCCTAATGCTGTCAATTGTCAATCCTATTGGTGACTACATATTTGTTTCTTCCTAATTTATATTTTCAAACTCAACCCTGTTGAAAATGTCTAATCCTATCACTCACTTTATACTTTGCCTGATTTCGTAATGTTTCTATTGATATCTGCTTTTTTACATATTTTCCCAAGTTGATCCTAGTGACTGACACTTCATATGTGCTGACATTTACATTCACTCTATAATCGAAACCCTATTGCTAAAGAACTTTTGGTCCAAATCCTATACTCACTCTTCTTTCTAAACCTACCGACTATCTTCCTAATCCTACCGACTATCCCTTTTTGATTGGATGTTCTCTTCTACATTCAATCATCCAAGGTAAAAGGTCCTATGCCATTGTATATCGAATTATCTGAGACAACTTTGCAGAGCATAATTCAAAGCTAAGTATCCCAATCAAGGGAAAAACCCTTCTGGGCTTCAAATCATACATAGATTTCTGTTTTCATACTTATATTTCACCAGATCTTAGAGAAGACGGACCATTTCAGGGGAACATAGTATGGCCCACCTGTCAGAGGACAATATGGATAGTCACAGACCTAATTGGGGGAAGGAGGTGCCTTTGTGGGAGTGGGTATGGGTTTATTGTTTTGTCTCATGTTCTGAGAATTGATGGGAAAGGCGGTTAGTTTGGTTTGGAGTGGACAGTTTCTAGTAAGTCATTTGACAAGGCAAGTGTTTCTATGTCTGTGTATCCCACAGTGTCCGTTGTTGTAGATATTGGAAAAGAGAATGCATTAATGGATGTGTACTGTCTAGGGTAAATCTTCCCATAATTCAACCTGCCCAATATATGAATGGAGTGCAGCTTGTCTTGTTGATGTGCAACACCTGCTATCTTTCTAAGTTGCTGTTTTCTTCCTGAATTCTGGCCACTATCCAGAATAGGCTCATGGATTTGTGTCCAAAATATGTACCACCTCCAAACTCTGTGACATGGCCATGTACTGGATAGCTGAAGAGAATGGCGAGCATCTCAGAAAACGCAGATATCAGTGTGACCAGGAAAGTCTCAGTGGAGAAACCCTGCTTTGGGCCTTTTGCTTACTTATTGTTGTTTTGCACTGAATGTCAGGAAGTTCTTTGCCTCAATCCACCACTTTGTGAAGCCTGAAGTAAACAGTTTTCAAATGGAAATGAATATCATCACCTGTGGCTCTTTGCTTAATTGCTTTGGGAAGGGATGTGTCTGAATTAGTCTCTTGGCCATGTTTGTGTCTGTGACTTAGATTCTCAGCACCTGATGGATCTAAAGAATGATCCCATGTGTGCGTCCAAAACCATAATGGCAAAAAAAAAATCATTCATTATGGATGAAGTCTCTTGCCTTCCTCTGTTAAGTTCCTGAACTCCATCAAGTGAGAATAGGGATTCTTTGGTTCAAATGAGTTCTTCAATTCCCTGCAGAGGTGCTTGGGTTTTCGCATAACTCCAAATCACATAAAGAATTGATACCTGAAATCAGTAGGCGTCAAATTGGAGAAACAAAGAAGTATTAACGGCAGGCTTATTTGATCACTCCTCGTTCACAGAAACGGTGTCCAGGCCACCCTGACTTTAGGCAAATGAGGGGCAAGCGAGCTGATTTTGGACACTGTCTTGGCTTTTCTCATGACTCCAATTCACATAAAGAATCTAGACCCCACAGTCAGAGAGCCTCAAATTGGATAAGCGGAGCAGTATTAAGGGCAGGCCTATTTGATCACTCCTGATTCACAGGAAGGGTGCCCAGGCCACCCTGAAGTTAGGCAAAAGAGGTGCAAGAAGCTTATTTTGGACATTCTCTTGGGCTGCACAACTCATGGAAAACTCCAGGAAGAGGTTATGATTAGTGTCTATATGGAAGAAGAATAGGGCCATGAGGGAGTATTTTGGTTGTAATTGTTTTCATTTGAGTAGCGGTTGGAAGAGTTGTCTGGGTCCACCTGGACTTGAACTCTGGTGTGATTCTCCTTATAGACTGAGTTCTGGAACTGACCTGAGAGAAGTATTGCCATGAATTGTGTTGGGATTTTAGGAGGCCAGGCATGAAATTGCCATTGGAACCTGAGATCTAGGCACAGGTTGGCTTTCCACAGAACACTGGGAATCTCAGCCAGGATATTACATGATTTTATTCTGAAAGACTTGGCATGCATTATTGAGATTCAAAACACACATGGACCTCGCTTTATAGACCTCAATTGGCCTCGCTTCATGTGACTTTTTGGCCACTCTTTGGGTAGCCTTGCCTGTGAGAGTGCTCCAGAGCTTTCCCTGAAATTAGCTTCCTAACCCTTTAATGGTTCCTGAATGAATTGCAAACCACAGTGCCTCCAACTTCATCCGTGAAAAATTGCTAGATAATTACCATGAAATTTTTAAAATTCCCATGACCAGATGTCACTGGAGGACCTTTGATGTCCTGTTGATGATCATGAATATACCAGACAGGGCCTTGATTGACTGGGTTTCAGGAAAATGGTGTAGAACAGAGATGCTGGTAAGTAGAAGCCTAGTGAGTAGTGGGCCTAGAGAAGTGTTACGCAAGTGAGTGATAAAACATCTGTGGTGGGGCCATGTGGATCTTCCGTTGGCTTCCAAATGGCTTGAGACTGACATGGTGCAGCCATCAGACCCATATACGTAAAGGCATATTTTTATATGGAGAGGTTTTAGGGCAATGTTCAGAATCATGTTGCTATTGTCAAGGGGGCAAGCTACGTGGGATAGAACCCTGGTTGGTGCATTCTCCTGGAGACCCTGCACACCACAGCTGACAGAACTCCCTTCAGCACTGTTTCCCATTTAAACTCGTTGTATTTAATGAAGCAAATACCAAACTCCCAGTGCAGCAGCAAGAAACACCACGATAATTGGAGGATGACCAAGTTGTTTCACAGTCCACACGGGGAGACACTTAGCCCTCAGTGGCCACAGTTTACCTACAAAGAGAGAATTCAGCACTGCTGCCTCATTTTTATTGAAAAATAAATAACCATGTCCTCCAGGTCACATAGATGCAGATCGAGCTTTGATTGTCTCACTACAAATAAAGCTAAAGCTCCTGAAAACAACATATATTTTAAGTGCCCAACCTTAAAGGCAGATTCTCAAAAAGTCTTTAGGCCAGCAGAGCTCCATATTTGTGGAGTGTTTACCCTGACCCTTACTTTTGGAAACTCCTCTACCGCCTCCAAAGATGTGAAATCTGGAGCATTTTCCATTCCTGATAGGTATTCACAGATTTTCTAACTCTTCTCTTCTAATTGTGTCTTACTTGGGGCGAAGGTAATGTCAAGGCATTGTTCTGGAGGAGAGTGGGAAGAATTTTCTGTAGCATATATTTGCATAAACATTGGATTCAGTTTTCTATTTTCCATTCAAAATACTGAATCCCTGACTCTAACCCATACCCGACCAGACTCTGACTACTAATTCTAATATGATGGAGAAAAATAACCCAAACAGAATCGAAATACAAGCAGTTCAGAGTAGGCCTGGTGTATTGTTGTACTTTTCTTTTGCATGATACAGAGTTGGAGTAATGAATCTAGTCAATTTATTGTTGAAATAGTTGTCCATGTATTTTTAAGGTTAACAAATATGTGAATTCCTGTCTCCCTTTCTCTGTATTCTTATATGCACATTTAGATTCCTCCCTGGTACCACACGTACATTCTTGTGAGGTGGCTGACTTGGCAGATACAAATTGTTAGAAGAGATCACTCCTACTAAACTTGTTGGAATTGGATATTCAACCTATGGTTGAGCTTGCTAGTTGAACAGCATTATACATAAATCCATGTTCAGTAAAATTAATATTTTTAGATCTGTGGATGATATATATTTTATAATGAATTTTGATTGACATATATATTGCTACTTTTTTGTCTGTGTGTGTGTTTTGTATATATATATATATATATATATATATATATATATATATATATACACTCTCCAGATTGTTCAAAATATGAAATATATGTGTCTTATATACACTCCCTAAATTCATTCATGTTTATTATGTGGATTTATAATCAACTATTCACAAGATTATTCTGAGAAATATTCATCCACCTGAAATTTGCCTAATGCTCTCAAATGTCAATCCTAATTGTGACTACATATTTGTTTCTTCCTAAGGTTATATATTTAAACTCAACCCTGTTCAAAATATCTAATCCTATCACTCACTTTATACTTTGCCTGATTTTGTAATGTCTCTATTGATATCTGCTTTCCTACATATTTTCCCCAGTTCATCATTGTGACTGACTCTTCACCTGTGCTGACATTTACATTCACTCTCTAATCGAAACCCTATTGCTAAAGAAATTTTTTTCCAATTCCTATACTCACCCTTCTTCATAAAAGTACTGACTATCTTCCTAATGCTACAGACTATCGTTTTTGACTGAATGTTCTCTTCTACATTCAATCATCCAAGTAAATGTGGGGCGAGCTTCAGAGGAGGAGACCACCAACAGACTATCTCTTGCAACATCAAAGGGTTTTTTGGGTGTCCAACATGCTGGGGCTCAGAGATCACTTTAATAGAGCAGATAGCCCTGAGAATAGCTTAAATAGAGCTTATATACTTTCCCTGGAGAGGGCAGGGAGGGAATTTTATTGATGGGTCAGGGTGAGTGGGTGGTTTGCATTCAACTGGGTGAGGGAGTACATTCTGCAGTTGGGCAGTTGGGGACAGAACATTCTGGGAACAAGATTTGCAAGCATTTCTCAAGATTTCAATAGTGTTTTGTTAAGCATACAGAAAAACAAGAAGTGACAAGTACCTATTTTATTAACCTTTAATTCCCCACTTCTTCTTCTAGCTACTTTTAATCATAAAAATGATCATTGGAGGGTGTCACATTCTATGTCTGCTAGTGGGGTATTACCATAAGTTTAACTCGTCCAATTTGAGCCTGGAGAAAAGAAATTACACGGTTGAGCAAACAGGATTTTATAGTTAGCAATAATATGAGGATTATTATTGGACCGGCCAGGGTTGATAAAAACGTAGTTAACCAGGAGGAGTGTGTGAACCAAGACTCAAGCCACCCTTTTTGGGCCTCTCTCTCTTGTTGATGCTCTTCAAGGCGTCTTTTAAATTTACTCATAGATTTTATTACAACTCCAGTATGGTCAGCATAAAAACAACATTCTTCCCTCAATGCAGCACAAAGGCCCCCTTCTCTAATGAAGAGGAAGTCCAACCCTCAACTGTTCTTTAATACAACTTCAGAGAGAGAGGTTAAAGATTCATGCAAAGCTCTGATGGAGGTTTCTAATATCTTAGTTTTGCTCTATTGCTTCTTCTAATTGGGTCATTTGTTGTGTCCCATGGACAATGGCAGTGGTTCCTGTGCCCACCCGTGCAGCAACTCCTATTCCTAATAGGATGGCTAAAGTGAGGGATACAAGTTCCCAGTGGAACCGGTTGTATGCCCCCCCTATTTGATCTTCAAACGAACCTGCGTCATGATAGAGCTTTCTGGGAAACATCTGCAACATTTCAAAATAATCACATCTGTTGATCATTTCATGAAAACATAAACAATGTTTAAGTATATAGAATTATGCTGTTGTAGGGACAGACAAGGCAAGGCACCTAAGATAGCACTGAAGACAGGGAAACAGTAATATATTGTTGCAACTGGATTCAGAGGGCATTGCTTCTGTTGTAATCAATTAATCCCCTGAAACTCAAGTTTAGGTAGTTTCAGAATTGTGTACCCAACATATAAGGGATGGGGCTCAGAAGTTTACAGTCTGCAGAAGTTCAAAAAAGCATTATATGTTTCTGATTTTTCCTCTGTTCTGGGCAAGTTAAATTTTCAAGGACACCTGGGAGGAGGAGAGCTTTTTATTCCCTTTCTTATTTTCCCCCTGCCAGCTGTTACAACGGAGCCCAGTTGGTAATTTCTTTATCTTAGAAATGTGGCCATTTCTGTGAAGCCCCAGCTGAAGGCCAGAGGACTTGTTCACATATTTTGTGAAAAACTAGTTAGGGGTTGTCTAGCTTAGAAGTACTGAGTTTTTTAGCCAGTGGCCAAGTATAACAGGGCAATACAAAAAGAGAAAGTTTATCTACATTGAACTCTTTATAGAAACTCTATGCTGAAAGTTCTAAAGTCAGCCATGGTGAAGACTTCTGGAGAAGGACATTTAAGACTTTTCTGTGGGCCTGGTACAGAGGGGGAATACGGGGAAGGTGGGGCTGAGAGAAGCTCTGAGGATCTGAGAATGAGGAAAAAGAGAGATGTAAAAGAATAATTGGAAAGGTGTTTGGGAATTTCCTAGCAAAAAACTTGAGCAGTAGAACAGGTAGAGCAGAGCAGAAAACGGGAGTGAGTATCCCAAAATCCTGTGAGGGACTTTAAATTTTAGTAACCTGTTTTCAGTGATGACAAAGCAACTTTAATGGCCATTTATATTACATCTTGGATAAGGGTCTGAGAGCTCTCCTCAGCTCGTTTGAGCTTTGGGTTAGCTGGAAAGAGGACCTGGTGGGACCCGGTGTGGGCACTGACAGGAAGAGAGAGGAGTGAGTGGGTGGAGGGGTACCTCAGTACCTGCTACCTCACAAGCGGGCAATTGTCTGAGAACTGGTGGAGGTTTGGGATTCTGATCTAGTAATAGGAGGGGAGAAATCACGTTGCTGAGGTGGGAGTGACAGCAGAGAGTCTGGAGCAGAAGGCTGAGGATAAAAATCTATTGGAGAAGCATAGTTCAGGATGTGAGTGAAGGAGGGAAAGGGCTTCCACATAGGGGAATCTCCTTTCACCCTTTTGAGCACTTGCAGAAGTTAAAAAGGTCACGCAAAATTTGAGGATCTAGAGACCCCTCTGGGGGCCATCCTTTTTCTGTTGTCTACCTGGTAATATGGCCAATGCTGTGTACTGAATTTGATGAAGTATTGGGGTTCCATCAGGCAGCCTCTGTATGACATACATCTCCATGACATACAGAAGAAGTCGGTTTTTCCCCCACACAGCCGTTACTGTTTGTGGCTTTGATAGTTTCCCGGGCAAACATAGTCATCTAGGCTAGCCAACCTGCATCTGGCTCGCGTGTCCCTACATTCATAATGTTTGTTTCCATTATCTATGGTACGGAAGGGATTTAATGGTATTTTAGTGGGATTTTCTTCATCAGGGATATCCCAATAGAAAAAACCTATGGCCACCTGACAAATGTCTGGGTGGAGAGATGGCCACCAGGTCCCTAAGGGGGCTGTATGTGAGATAGATTATACACTTTTCCAGTAGGATTTGTGATCAGCCATCGCTGCTTAAAAGGCTGATGAGGGTTAGGACTACTTGTGGCCAAGGGGAGAGTATATAACCTTA
The DNA here is from genome assembly GCF_048772815.1 of Callospermophilus lateralis. Lineage (NCBI taxonomy): Eukaryota > Metazoa > Chordata > Mammalia > Rodentia > Sciuridae > Callospermophilus > Callospermophilus lateralis. The sequence goes on from NW_027512554.1 coordinate 175,121, forward strand.
TCCACATGGCGAATACACAATTTGAAACTGTTACCAGTCTTTTCCAGTTTCCAGAAAGATTCTGGACAAGGAGCAGGCTTGAGATGAGAGGCATGGATCCAAGAAGTGATTCTGTATACCTTTACCACTGTAGGTGTTATAAGTAGCACCTGGTATGGTCCTTTCCAGCTGGGTTCCAGGGATGACACCTGATGTCATCTTACATACATGAAGTCTCTTATTTGATATGGATGTGGAATCCCCTGGTACACAGTTTGTTACGCAGTGGGCAGCTATTTTCACAGGTATCACTGAGTTCTTTCAAGAGCTTTAAGTCTGTCAAGCAAGAGGGTGTGGAAACGATCCTTAGGTCTTACAGTTGGGCTTAGGACCCTTACTGGACAAGGGCCACCATAGAGAATTTCTCAGGGGGTAAGGTTACTCAAAGAAACAGAAGGATTTTTTCTTGCATGAAACATTGCATAAGTCAGGAGCACAGTCCAATCTTTTATGCTGGTCTCTAAGCTTAATTTCGTTAAGGTCTCTTCAATGGTTCTATTCATTCTTTCTATTTGTCCTGAATTCTGGGGTCTATAAGCACAATATAACTTCCAATTAATCCCCAGGTTCCTGGCTAACCCCTGACTTACCTGGGCCATGAACATCGGTCCATTATCAGATCCTATTACCAGCTTAGCTTCCTCCAATGGTAGAGAGGCTTAGTCAGCAGCAGGGGAATCACTTAGAGTGTGTTGTGTGTTAGGGGACGAGGGCAGGGGATAAGGAGAGGAGGAAGAGTCCAGTAGAGTCAAATTTTGTGACTCAGGGAAAACAGAGGGTGGAGGAGGAGGAAGAGGTGAGGGTTTGAGAGATCATGTGGGAAGGAGTATGAGCAGAGGCATGGGCAAGGAAAGGCTTCACCCATGGGGGAGGAGATTTGCAGAGGTCCTGCAAAGTTAAGATATATGGCTGTTGATCAGGATGGCTATGTGGCCCTGGCTGAAAGACAATATCTCTGACTTTTTAAATTATTGGGAAGTAGAAAGATCTTTCTTGGGGCCATACGACTCCAAAGATGGGCCATTCTGAGGCACAGAGAGTCTGCCAGGTCCAGCGTTTTACTAAAAAAAGAAAGATTCTGAGCCCTTAAGCGGACTTTGGTTCAGTGATCAAGGGTCAGGGACAGAGGCATTGAAGTGCTCTGTCCCATAATGAAAGGTACACAAACAGTAAAAGCAAAGACACATGACACAGATAAGACAAGACCATAAAGACAGGCAATGGACATCCAACACTGAGACCAGGAATGCGTAGCCGGCAAAACCCAATATGATGGCAATACCGAATCTAAAAGAAAATATCACTGAGTCGATGAAGCAATTGTTCCTTGATTCTCCGAGTCCTCTGCGGGGTCCCCCAGGGAGGTGCCCTATGTCTCTGTGACACGTCTCTCAGCCACCGTCGGAGAGACGCCAGGCTCTTCATCCCCAGCAATTTTGCCAAGCCCTAACATGACACCTGAAACCAGAAAGAGGCGCCTTACTTGCTCCGAGAGGAGCCCTTTGGGGTCTCTCATCCGCCACTGCCGGAACTCGGTGGAACCTCAATATGTAAAGGTCAGGTGAGTGTTGGAGGAAGAGACTACCAAGAGACTGTCTCATGCAACAGCAAAGGGTTATTTTGGGTCCAGCTTGCTGGGGCTCACAGCTAACTTAAATAGATCAGAGAGCTCTGAGAACAGCTTATGCAGAGCTTACATACATTCCTTGGAGAGGGAAGGGAGGGAAGTTTACTGATGTGTAAGGGTGAGTGGGCGGTTCGCGTGACACCGAGTGAGGCAGTACATTCTGCAGTTTGGCAGTTGGGAACAGTACATTCTAGAACAAGATTAGCAAACATTTCTCAAGATTTCAACAGTGTTTTTTTAAGCATACAGAAAAACAGGAAATAGCAAGTACCTATTTTATTAACCTTTCACTACCGACTATCCCTTTTTGACTGGATGTTCCTTCTACATTAATTCATGCAAGGTACAAGGTCCTATGCCATTGTATATCGATTTATCTGAGACATCTCTGCAGAACGTAATTCAATGCTGCGTATCCCAATCAAGGGCCCAATGCCCTTCTGGCCTTCAAATCATACTTAGATTTCTTTTTTCATACATATATTACACCTATATATTCTTATACACATAGCAGGTTCCCAATACCATTATTCATCCAGCACAATGATTTCTAACCCAAATCAAACATGTTGTTAACCATAATCATACACTATTCCCTCAATCTAACTTTATAGAAGAGCAGGGAAAGAGTTGATTTTACAATACAGAAATGTAGGGAAACTTCCACCTGCTGAGAACCTCAAAGGCCCATGCAGAAATGATCCCTGGAGAAGATGTAGGCAGCTATGAAGGACCTGAGAGACCAAAAGTCATCTTCCAAGGCAAACAACCCGGTCAGGATAAAAGGTTGTGTCTGAATCAGATTCTCTTCTTAATGTAGAGAACATGGACCAAAATAGGCCTGTGTGGAGATCTATTCCTGGGTGCCTATGGTTGATATACCATTCTAACTTGTGAAAGTGTCACAGGAAGTAGGGGCAGCCTCAATCTCATGGGACCCTTGGAAGTAACAGTTAAGACAAAGTGGTTGCCAAGACAGGGACCTCATTCAGTTCAGGAAGGAAGTGACCTCACCTCACTTCCATGGTGATGAAACTCTCTGAACTTTGGATCCAGGAAGCCAGGCACCCAGAGCCAGTCCCAGTCCCAGTCCCTATGGTCTCACTTGTTTGGATTTACTAAATGCAGTCAGTCTTTCTTGGTACCTTCAGACGTGAGAAGGCCAAATGCCAGGAAAGCTCGGAAGCGGGGCTTTTCTTGAGAAAGTCGTTAGTGGCTCACCGTTGGCTCCTGAGAAGTTCACAGAGTTTGCCAAGGAGACCAGATCTGAGACAGGACAGGCCATTTCGGGGGAACGTATTATGGCCTACAAGTCAGAGGACACTCCGGATAGTCAAAGACCTACTTAGGGGAAGGAGGTGCCTTTGTGGGTGTGGTTGTGGGTTTGTGGTTTTGTCTCATTTTCTGAGAATAGGTAGGACAGTCGGTTTGTTTCATTTGAAGTGGACTGTTTCTAGTAAGTCTTTTCACAGGGCGAGTGTTTCTATGTCTGTGTATTCCACTGTTTCCGTGGTTGTAGACATTAGAAAAGAGAATTCATCAATGGATGTGTCGTGTCTAGTAGAAAGCTTCTCAGCATTCATATTGCCCCGTTTATGAATGGACTGTAGCTTGCCTTATCGATGAGCAACACCTGCTACCTTCCTAAGTTTCTATTTTCGTCCTGAATTCCGGCCAATTTCAAGAATAGGCCCGTGGTTTTGTGTCCAAGATATGTACCACCTCCAAGCTCTGTGACATGGCCATGTACTGGATAGCTGTAGGTGATGGCGAGCATCTCAGAAAACTCAGATATCAGTGTGACGAGGAATGTCTCAGAGGAGAAACCCTGCTTTGGGCCTTTTGCTTACCTATTGTTCTGTTGCCCTGAATGTCAGGAAGTTCTTTGCATCTGGCCACGCCTTTGTGAAGCCTGAAGAAAACAGTTTTCAAATGGAAATGATTGGGCATACCTGTGGCTCTTTTCTTAAGTGCTTTGAAAAGGGATGTGACTGAATCAGCCCCCTGGCCCTGTGTGTGGCTGAGGCTTAGATTCTCAGCACCTGATGGATCTAAAGAAAGTTCCCATGTTTGCATCCAAAGGAAAAATGGCAGAAAGAGCAGCCATTGGGATGAAGTCTCTCGACTTCCTCTGTAAGGTTCCGGAACTCCATCAAGTGAAAATAGGGATCCTTTGGGTCAAATGAGTTCTTCAAAACCTGCAGAGGCTAGCCCATAGGTGCTTGGTTATTTCATGACTAAAATTCACATAAAGAATCTAAACCAAACAGTCAGTAGGCCTCAAATTGGAGAATTGGAGCGGTATTAATGGCAGGCCTATTTGATCACTCCTGGTTCACAGGATGGGTGTCCAGGCCACCTTTACTATAGGCAAATGAGGGTCAAAGGAGCTTATTTTGAACACTGTCTTGGTCTGCTCCCCTCATGGAAACCTCCAGCAAAATTATGATGAGTGTCAATATGAAAGAAGATGAGGGCCATATGGGAGTGTTCTTGTTTTAATTGTGGTAATTTGTGTGGTAGTTGGAAAAGATGACTGGGATCACCTGGGGTTGAACTCTGGTGTGATTCCCCTTAAAGAATGAGTTCTGGATCTGACCTCAGAGAAGTATTGTCGTGAGTTCTCTTGGGATTTTACTAGGCCACGTGTGAGAATCGCCTTTGGAAACTGAGATCTAGGCCCAGGATGGCTTACCACAGAGCTCGGGGATTCTGAGCCAGGATATCACATGATTTAATTCTTAAAGACTTGGCAGCCCTAGTTGAGAATCCAAACACATATGGACCTCACATTGTACACCTCAATGTGTCTGGATTCATGTGACCTTTTGGCCAGTCTTTTGGAAGGCTTTTCTGTGAGTGTTCTCCAGAGCTTTCATTGAAATGAGCTTCCTCACCATTTAATGGTTCCTGAATTAATTGAAACCCACAGTGCCTCTAACTTCATTTTTGAAAAATGACTAGATTAATACCATAAAATTTTTGAAATTCCCATGACCAGGTGGCACTGGATAAACTTTGGATTTCCTGTTGTTGATCATGAGTGTACCAAAGAGTGCCTTGATTGACTGGTTTTCGTGAAAATGGTGTAGAACAGAGATGCCAGTAATTTGGAGCCTAATGAGTAGTGGGCGTAGAGAAGTGGACTGTAGGTGTGTAAATAAATATTTTTGGTAGGACCACCTGGATCTTCCATTGGCTTCGAAAGACTTGCGACTGACATGGTGCAGGCAGGAGACCTTTATATGTAAAGGCATCTTGTCATATGAAGAGGTTTCAGGGCAATGTTCAGAATCAGGTTGCTATAGTCAAGGGGAAAGCTATGTAGGATAGAAGCCTGGTTCATACATTCTCTTTGCGTCCCTGACCAACCACACATTCCAGAACTCCCTCCAGCATTTTGTCCCAGTTGAACTCCTTGTATTTCGTGAAGCAAATACCAAACTCCCAGTGCAGCAGTAAGAAACACCCTGGAAAGTGGAGGATCACCAAATGGCTTCACAGTCCACACGGAAAGACACTTAGCTCCCAGTGGCCACAGTTTACCTACAAAGAGAGAATTCAGAACTGCTCCCTCATGTTCATTAGAAAATAAGGACCATGTGCTCCAGGTCATAGAGATGCAGACCCAGATTTCATGGTGTCACTACAAACGAAGCTAAATCTCCTAACAATTACATATATTTCTTGTTCCCAACCTCAGAGGAAGTTTCTCAAGAAGTCTCAAGGCCAGCACAGCTCCATGTTTCTGGATTGTTTAACCTCTCCCTTACTTTTGGAAACTGTTCTACCACCTCCAGTGTTGTGAACTCCTGAGCATTTTCCATTCCACATATATATTCAGATTTTCTAACTCCTCTCCTCTAATTGTGTCTTACTTTTAGCGATGGTTATGTCAAGGCATTGTTCTGGATGAGAGAGGGAAGATTTTTGTGTATCACATTTTTGCATACACATTAGATTCATTTTCCTTTTTTCCATTTGAAATACTGAATCCCTGACACTAACCCATACCCTACTAGTCTCTGACTACTAATCCTAATATCATGGAGAGAAAGAAACCTAACCGAATAGAAATACAGGCCTTTCATAGGAAGCATGGTGTATACTTCTATTTGCCTTCTGCATTATCAAGAGTATGTGTTTTAAATCTAGTCAACTTTTCATTGTAATATTTCTCCATGATTTTTTAAAATTATCACATATATAAATTCCTGTCTCCCTTTCTCTGTATCCTATTCAGCACATGCATTTTTTTATACATATATATATAATATCCTACCTGGTATCACACGGACATTCTTGTGAGCTCCCTGATTTTGGAATATAAAATTGTGAGAACAGATGACTGTCCCTAAATAATGATGGGACTGAAAATTCAACCTATGGGTGAGCTTCCTAGTGAAAAACACTATACATAAATCCATGTTCAGTAAAATGAATATTTTTGGATATGTGGATGAATTATATTTCATGATGAATTTCGATTGGCATATATATTGCTAAATATTAATGTGTGTGTGTGTGTGTGTGTGTGTGTGTATGTATTTTTTTTAAAATCTGGAAAAAAATATATATGTGTATATATATACATATATATATATTATATATGTATATATATGTATATATATATAATATATATATATATTATATATATATATGTATATATATTCTCCAGATTTTAAAAAAATATGAAAAATATGTGTCTTATTATACACTCCCTAAATTCATTTATATTCATGTATGTGGGTTCAAAATCCAATTTTTACAAGATTATTTTCAGCAATATTTATACACCTGTAATACATATTTGTTTCCTACTACTGAATACTAAGTTCAGTAGGTGGTGCATACAAATCCTAATATTTCTACAGTACCTGACCCAGTTTAACATCAATGCAAGTAGACTGCTATGGGACATGATGTGTATTTTGAAGTTCATTTTTACTCAACACTGGTACATTACTATTTTTTCAGTATATGGACATCATAGGATATATTTTTTCACCCACAACTTCACAAAATTATAGGCATTTGGTTCACTTTCATTTACTTACTACTTCAGAACACATGTATTCCTCCATGTTTCTTTACTGGTCTTTTCACTAGACTTCTTTCTAAACACATTATTTTTGATTCCATAATCATTTTTGAAGCAATACTCACTCTTCACGATAAACCGTAACCCTAATATTACCATTACATATATAACTGGTTGGAATGATTGTATATATATCAATATAAGATTTCCAATATATTTTCAGATGCAAACTCAATCCATTATTTAAAGTTGGAACCAGTTATATACTTTATTCACAATCTGGTCTATTCATGCAACATCTCAATAATGATCAACACAAGGTACACCTATTTGTATCACCAGTACTAATTTATAAGTTTCCAGAATATTACTCCCCATAATGGTGGAAAAAATACTCATGTCACCTTATCTACATATAAATTTTATCACGGTAGTATTCTGGACACAAAATGCAAAGGTCACACATATGATTGTACCAAAGCCTAAATGGAAACTGACCATGGATTACTAAAAACATCCATGTCCAGGGTGCCTAATGCTCTCAAATGTCAATCCTATTGATTACTACATATTTGTTTTTTCCTAAGATTATATATTCAACCTCAAGCCTGTTGAAAATGTCTAATCCTATCACTCACTTTATACTTTGCCTGATTTCCTAATCTTTCTATTGATATCTGCTTTCCTACATATTTTTCCCTGTTCATCATTGTGACTTTCTCTTCAGATGTGCTGACATTTACATTCACTCACTAACTGAAACCCTATTGCTAAAGAACTTTTGGTCCAACTCCTAGTCTCACTCTTCTTCCTAAACCTACTGACTATCTTCCTAATCCTACAGACTATCCCATTTTGACTGGATGTTCTCTTCTACATTCAATCATCCGAGGTACACGGTCCTATGCCATTGTATATCGATTTATCTGAGACCTCGGTGCAGAACATAATTCAAGCTCAGTATACCAATCAAGTTTCTGTTGCCCTGAATGTCAGGAAGGTCTTTGCCTCAGGCCACCCCTTTGTGAAGCCTGAAGAAAAAAATTTCAAATGGAAATAAATGGGCATCACCTGTGGCTCTTTGCTTAATTGCTTTGGAAAGGAATTTGTCTGAATCTGCCTCTTGGCCCTGTGTGAGGCTGTGGCTTCGATTCTCAGCACCTGATGGATCTAAAGAAAGATCCCATGTGTGCATTCAAAACCAAAATGGCAAAAAGAGCAGTCATTGTGGATGAAGATTCTTGCCTTTCTCTGTTAGGTTCCTGACCCCCTTCAAGTGAGAATAGGGATCCTCTTTGTCAAATAAATTCTTGAATGCTCTGCAGATGTGCTTGGGTTTTCTCATGACTCCAAATCACATAAAAAATCTATACCTGACATTCAGTAAGCCTCAAATTATAGAAACAAAGCGGAATTAATGGCAGGCCTTTTTGATCACTCCTGGTTCACAGGAAGGGTGTCCAGGCCACCCTGACTTTAGGGAAATTAGAGGCAAGGGAGCTTATTCTGAAAACTGTCTTTAGTTGCAACCCTCATGGAAACTTTCATCCAGAACATTTGATGAGGGTCTTTATGGACGAAGATGAGGGCCATGTGGTAGTTTTTTTGTTTTAATTGTGGTCATTTGTGTGGGGGTTGGAAGAGATGACTTGGTCCACCTGGGCTTGAACTCTGGTGTGATTCCCCTTAGAGCCTGAGTTCTGGAACGTACCTCATAGAAGTATTGATATGAATTGTGTTGGTTTTTAGGAGGCCACGCATGATTGTCACCCTTTCAAACTGAGATCTAGGCCCAAGGTGGCTTTCCACAGAGCAATGGGAATCTCAGCCAGGAAATCACATGATTTTATTCTGAAAGACTTCGCAGCCATTGTTGGCCCTCGGAAGCAAGAAGGAGTGGCCATACTCATATCGAATAAAATCAACTTAAAACCTAAGTTAATCAAAAGTGATAAAGAAGGACACTATATACTGTTAAGAGGCAACATTCACCAACAAGACATAACAATTATCAATTTGTATGCACCAAACAATGGTGGTGCCAAGTCATAAAACAAACTCTCCTCAAGTTCAAGAGTCATATAGGCTATAACACAATAATTACGGGTGACTTCAGCACACAACCCTCGCCATTGGACAGATCCTCTAGAGAAAATCTGAATTAAGAAACTATAGAACTCAATAGCACAATCAATAACCTAGACTTAACCAACATATATAGAATATATCAAACATCATAAAGTGGATACATGTTCTTCTCAGCAGCACATTGGTCCTACTCAAATATAGACCATATATTATGCCATATGGAAACTCTTAGTAAATATAAAAGTATGGAGATAATACCATGCACCATATCTGATCATAATGGAATGAAACTTGAAATTAATGATTGAAGAAGGAAGGAAAAATTCTACATCACATGGAAAATGAACAATATGTTACTGAATAATCAATGGGTTACAGAAGACATAAAGGAGGAGACAAAAAATCTCTTAGAGACAAATGACAATACAGACACAACATACCGGATTCTGTGGGAAACAATGAAAGCAGTTTTAAGAGGGAAATTCATTTCTTGGAATTCTTTCCTCAAAAAAAGAAAAAAACAACAAATAAATGATCTCACACTACATCTCAAAAACCTAGAAAAAAAAGAGCAAAACAACAAATGTAGTAGAAGACAAGAAATAATTAAAATTAGAGGAGAAATCAACAAAATTGAAACAAAAAAAAATTGAACAAATAAAAGTTGGTTCTTTGAAAATAAATTAAATCGACAGGCCCTTAGCCATGCTAATGAAGAGAAGTAGAGAGAGAACTCAAATTACTAACATATGGGATAAAAAAGGCAATATCACAACAGACACTACAGAAATACAGAAGATAATTCAAAAGTATTTTGAAACCCTATATTCCAATAAAACAGAAGATAATGAAGATATCGATAAATTTCTTATGTCATATGATCTGCCCAGATTGAGTCCGGAAGACACACAAAATTTAAATAGACCAATAACAAAGGAAGAAATAGAAGAAACCTTCAAAAGACTACCTACCAAAAAAAACCCTGGACCAGATGGTTATACAGCAGAGTTCTACAAAACGTTCAAAGATGAATTAATACCAATACTTTTCAAGCTATTTCAAAAAATAGAAAAAGAAGGAGTTCTTCCAAATTCATTCTATGAGGCCAACATCACCCTGATCCCAAAACCAGACAAAGACACTTCAAAGAAAGAAAACTACAGACCAATATCTCTAATAAACTTGGATGCAAAAATTCTCAATAAAATCCTGGCAAATCAAATACAAAAGCATATAAAAAAATTGTGCATCATGATCAAGAGGGATTCATCCCAGGGATGCAAGGCTGGTTCAATATAGGAAATCAATAAATACTATTCACCACATCAATCGACTTAAAGAGAAGAACCATATGATCATCTCGATAGATGCAGAAAAAGCATTCTACAAAGTACAGAATCCCTTTATGTTTAAAACTCTATAAAAACTAGGAATAACAGGAACTTACCTCAACATTGTAAAAGCTATATATGCTAAACCTCAGGCTAGCATCATCGTAAATGGAGAAAAGTTGAAGGCATTCCCTTTAAAATCTGGAACAAGACAGGGATGCCATCTATCACCACTTCTATTCGATTTAGTTCTTGAAATACTAGCCAGAGCAATTAGACAGACAAAAGAAATTAAAGACTTAAAAATAGGAAAAGAAGAACTTAAATTATCGCTATTTTTGGATGACACGATAATATATTTAACAGACCCAAAAGGGTCTACAAAGAAACTGCTAGAGTTAGTAAATGAATTCAGCAAAGTGGCAGGATATAAAATCAACACGCATAAATCTAAGGCATTCCTGTATATCAGCAACAAAACTTCTGAAATTTAAATGAGGAAAACCACTCCTTTTACAGTATACTCAAAGAAAATAAAAAAAAAAATTGGGAATCAACCTAACCAAAGAGGTGAAAGATTTATGCAATGAAATCTACAGAACCCTAAAGAGAGAGATAGAAGAAGATGTTAGAGGATGGAAAAGTATGCCCTGTACATGGATAGGCAGAAATAACATCATCAAAATGGCGATATTACCCAAAGTTCTCTACAGGTTTAATGCGATGCCAATCAAAAACCCAATGGCATTTCTTGTAGAAATAGATAAAGTAATCATGAATTTCATATGGAAAAACAAAAGACCCAGAATAGCGAAAGCAATTCTAAGCAGGAAGTGTGAATCCAGAGTTCAAACTGTACTACAAAGCAATAGTAACAAAAACAGTGTGGTACTGGTATCAAAACAGGCAGATGGACCAATGGTACAGAATAGAGGACACAGAGACAAATCCACAAAATTACAACTTTCTTATATTTGAAAAAGGGCCTAAAAGCATGCAATGGAAGAAGGATAGCATATTCAACAAATGGTGCAGGGACAACTGGAAATTCATATGCAACAAAATGAAACTGAATCCCTTTCTCTCACAATGCACAAAAGTTAACTCAAAATGGATCAAGGAGCCAGATATAAAATCAGAGACACTGCGTCTGATAGAAGAAAAAGTTGGTTACGATGTACATACTGTGGGGTTGGGCTCCAAATTCCTTAATAGGAAACCCATTGCCCAAGAGTTAATAAAAAGAATAAACAAATGGGACTTACTTAATCTAAAGAGATCTTTCTCAGCAAGAGAAAAAATAAGAGAGGTAAATAGAGAGCCTACATCCTGGGAACAAATTTTTACCCCTTACACTTCAGATAGAGCCCTAATATCTAGAATATACAAAAAACTGAAAAAAATTAAACAATGAGATAACAAATAACCCAATCAGCAAATGGGCCAAGGATCTTAACAGACACTTCACAGAGGAGGACATACAATCAATCAACAAGTACATGAAAAAATGCTCACCATCTCTAGCAGTCAGAGAAATGCAATCAAAACCACCCTAAGATACCATCTCACTCCAGTAAGATTGGCAGCCATTATGACGTCGAACAACAATAAGTGTTGGTGAGGATGTGGGGTAAAGGGTACACTTGTACACTGCTTGTGGGACTGCAAATTGGTGAGTACAATATGGAAAGCAGTATGGAGATTCCTGGGAAAGCTGGGAATGGAACCACCATTTGACCGAGATATCGCCCTTCTCAGACTCTTCCCTGAGGATGTTAATAGAGAGCAGTATAAGGATACTGCCACATCGATGATCATAGCGGCACAATTCACAATAGCTAGACTTTGGAACCAACCTAGATGCCCTTCAATAGACGAATGGATAATAAAAATGTGGCATCTATACACAATGGAGTATTACACAGCACTGAAAAATGACAAAATCATAGAATTTGCAGGGAAATGAATGGCATTAGAATAGATTATGCTAAGCGAATCTATCCAATCCTTAAAAAACAAATGCCAAATGTTTCCTTTTATATAGAGAGAGCAAATAAGAACAGAACAGGGAGGAAGAACATGAGAAAAATATTAAAACTAAACAGAGATGAGTGGGGGGAGAGAAAGGGAGAGAGAAAGAAAAGCATATGGAAATGGTAGGAGACTACTCAATGTTACACAAAATTACATATAAGAGGTTGTGAGGCTAAAGAGGGGAAAACAAGGGAGAGAATTAAACAACAGCAGTGAGGTAGACAGGGAAGATGGGAGGGGAGGGGGAATAGTAGGGGATAGGAAAGGTAGCAGAATACAACAATAACTAGTATGCTATTATTTAAAAACGTGAGTGTGTAACTGATGTGATTCTGCGATTTGTATTTGGGGTAAAAATGGGAGTTCATAACCCAATTGAGTCAAATGTATGAAAGATGATATATCATGAGTTTTATAATGTTTTGAACAACCAAAAATAAAAAGAATTGAATTTCCAATATTTGAGTCATTTAACAACTTTATTTTTTAATAAAATTGTCTTTTATTTGTTATCTTACTTGCTGGTATCTGCCTTTCAGTTTTAAAAAACTATGTGCTGTAGCCATTCATCCATGTAGTATGTAACAGAAAATTTTGAGTGTCTCCATGTTACCAGATTGGCAAGGCATCAAGGTTTCCTTCACAAACAAGGTGAAGGCTTTGCCATTAGAAATTTAACATTCTGCAAAACAATTTTTTTTAACTTTCCAATTAAATTTCCAAAAAAATTTAGAAAAAGAAGAATATAATCCCCACAGTAAGAAGGCCTCAAAGTGGAGAAGTGGAGCATTTATGGCAGGCCTATTTGATCACTCCTGGTTCACAGGAAGCATGTCCAATCCACCCTGACGTTAGGCAAATGAGGGGCAAGGGAGCTTATTTTGGGCACTGGTTTGGCTGTGCCCCTCATGGAAAACTCCATCCACAGGTTATGATGTGTGTCTATATGGAAGAAGATGAGAACCATGTGGGAGTGTTTTGGTTTTAATTGTGGTCATTTGTGTGGTAGTTGGAAGAGATGACTGGGTCCACCTGGGCTTGAACTCTGATGTGATTCCCCTTAGAGAATGAGATTTGGAACTAACTTCAGAGAAGTATTGCCATGAATGTTGTTGGGATTTCAGGAGGCCACACATGAGAGTCGCCCTTGGAAACTGAGGTCTAGTCCCAGGGAGGCTTTCCAGAGAGCACTGGGAATCTCAGCTAGGATATCACAGGTTTTATTCTGAAAGACTTGGCAGCCATCGTTGAGAGTCAAAACACACATGACCTCACATTGTAGACCTCAATGGGCCTGGCTTCATGTGACAATTTGGCCACTCTTTGGGAAGCCTTGCCTGTGAGAGATCTCCAGATCCTTCATTAAAATGAGCTTCCTCAACATTTAATGGATCCTGAATGAATTGAAACCCACAGTACCAACAACTTCATCTGTGAAAAATAGTTAGATAAATACCATAAAATTTTAGAAATTCTCATGACCAGGTGGCACTGGAGAACCATTGGATGTCCTGTTGCTGATCATGAGTATACCAGACAGTGCCTTGATTGACTAGGTATCATGAAAATCGTGTAGAACAGAGATGCCAGTAAGTTGGAGCCTGCTGAGTAGTGGGTCTAGAGCAATGGTGTGCAGGTGTGTGATAAAACATCTCTGGTGGGGCCATGTGGATCTGCCATTGACTTTCAAATGCCTTGAGACAGACATGGTGCAGCCAGCAGACCCTTCTATATAAAGGCATCTTGTTATATGGAGATTTTTCACGGCAATGTTTAGAATCAGGTTGCTATGGTCAAGGGGCAAGCTATGTGGGATAGAAGCCTAGTTGGTGCATTCTCATGCAGACACTGACCCACCACACGTGACAGAACTCCCTCCAGCACTGTGTCCCACTTGAAATCCTTGTATTTCGTGAAGCAAATACCAAACTCCCAGTGCAGCAGCAAGAAACAAAACGAAAAGTCGAGGATGACCAAATGGCTTCACAGTCCACATGGGGAGACACTTAGCCCCAGTGGCCACAATTTAGCTACAAAGAGAGAATTTAGCACTGCTGCCTCATGTTCATTGGAAAATAAGAAACCATGTCCTCCTGGTCACATAGATGCAGACCTAGCTTTGATGGTCTCACTACATCGGAAGTTAAAGCTCCTGAAAACAACATATATTTCAAGTGCCCAAGCTCAGAGGCAATTTCTCAAGAAGTGTTTAGGCCAGCAGATCTCCATGTTTGTGAAGTGTTTACCATGTCACTTACTTTTGGAAACTGCTCTATCAACTCCAAGGTTGTGAACTCCTGAGCATTTTCCATTCTAAATATATATTCACAGATTTTCTAACTCTTCTCCTCTAATTCTGACTTACTTGGGGCGAAGGGAATGTCAAGTCATTGTTCTGGATGAGAGAGAGAAGATTTTGTTTAGCACATATTTGCATAAACATTGGATTCATTTTACAATTTTCTGTTTGAAATACTGAATCCCTGACACTAACCCATACCCTACTAAACTCTGACTACTAATCCTAATATAATGGAGAAAAATAACCCAAACAGAATAGAAATACAAGCATTTCAGAGGAAGCATGGTGTATAGTTGGACTTACCTTTTGCATGATATAAGGTAGGAGTTATAAATCTAGTCAATTATTTGTTGAAATAATTCTCCATGTGTTTTTAAAGTTAAGAAATATGTGAATTCCTGTCTCCCTTTCTCTGTAGCCTATTAAGCAAATGTATTTTTATATGCACAAATAGAATCCTACCTGGTTTCACATGTACATTTTTGTGAGGTGGCTGACTTGGCAGATACAAATTGTGAGAAGAGATCACTTCTCCTAAACGCTGTTTTAACAGAAAATTCAACGCATGAGTGAGCTTCCTAGATGAACAACAGTATACATATATTACTGTTCAGTAAAATGAATATTTTGGGATATGCGGATGAGTTATTTTTTATGATGAATTTCAATTGGCATATATATTGCTACATTATAATGTGTGTGTGTTTGTGTGTCTATATATATATATATATATATATATATATATATATATATATTCTCCAGATTTACCAAAATATGAAATATATGTGTCTTCTTATACACCGCCTGAATTCATTCATATTCATATATGTGGATTTATAATCAACTTTTAACAAGTTTATTCTCAGAAATATACTTCCACTGAAATACATATTTGTTTCCTAGTACTGAAAACTAACTTCTGGGAAGGGTGCTTACAAATCGTAATATTTCTACAGTAACTGACCAAGTTTAACATCAATGCAAGTAGATTCCTATTGGATATGATGTGTTTATTAAAGTTCATTTTTATTCAAACCTGGTACGTTATTATTTCTTCAGTTTATAGACATCATAAAATATATCATTTCATTCACAAATTCACAAATTTATAAACATTTGGTTCACTTTCAATCACTTCCTCCTTCAGAACACTTATATTTCTCCATGTTTCTTGACTCGTCTTTTCACTAGACTTCTTTCTAAACACATTATTTTCGATTCCATAATCATTTTTGAAGCAAAACTCATTCACTATTCATGATAAACGGTAACCCTAAGATAACCATTAGATATGTAAGTGGTTGGAATGAATGTATGTATATCAATAAATGATTTCTTCTATTTTTTCAGATATCAATACAATCCATTATTTAAATTTGGAACCAGTCATATAATTTATTCACATTATGGTCTATTAATGCATCATCTCTATATTCATCAACACAGGGTAAGCCTATTAGTATCCCCAGTACTAATTTATATCTTTTCAAAATATTTCCCCCAGAAATGGTGGAAGAAATACTCATGTCACCTGATCTTCATATACATATTATCACAGTAATATTTTGGACACAAAATGCGAAGGTCACCCTTATGATTGTACCAAAGCCTCAATGGAATGTGAACATGGGTTACTAAATATATCCATGTCCAGGTTGCCTAATGCTCTCAAATGTCAATCTTATTGGTGACTACAAATTTGTTTCTTCTTAAGATTATGTATTCAACCTCAACCCTGTTGAAAATCTCTAATCCTATCATGTTATACTTTGCCAGATTTCCTAATGTCTCTATTGATGTCTGCTTTCCTACATATTTTCCCCAGTTCATCATTGTGCCTGACTCTTCACATATGGTGTCATTTATATTCACTCTCTAACCAAAACCCTATTGCTAAAGAACATTTTGTCCAAATCCTAGACTCACTCTTCCTCCTAAACCTACTGACTATCTTCCTAATCCTACACACAATCCCTTTTTGACTGGATGTTCTCTTCTACATTTAATCATCTGAGGTACAGGGTCTTATGCCATTGTATATCAGTTTAACTGAGACCTCGGTGCAAAACATAACTCAAGCTAAGGATCCCAATCAAGGGTCCAAATCCTTCTGGGCTTCAAATATTACCTGGATTTCTGTTTTCATACTTATGTTTTCCCTCTATATTCTTATAAATATCGCTGGTTCCCAATACAATTATTCATCCAGCAGAATGATTTCCAACCCAAATCGAACATGCTATTAACCCTGACCATACAATATTCCCTCAATCTCACTTTACAGAAGAGCAGGGACAAAGTTGGTATTACAATACAGGAAGTTAGGAGATCTTCCACCTGCTGAGTACCTCAAAATCCATGCAGAAATTATCCCTGGAGAAGATGCAGGCAGCTATGAAGGACCTGAGAGAACAAAAGTCATATTCCATGGCAAACAACATGGTCAGGATGAAAGGATGTGTCTGAGTCATCCTCTCTATTTTTAATGCAGGGAAGATGGACCAAAGCAGGCCTGTGTGGAGAGCTGTTCCCAGGTGACTATGGTTTCTATACCATTCTAACATGTGAAAGTATCACAGGAAGTAGGGCAGCCTCCATGTCAGGAGACAATAGGAAGAAACTGTTAGGACAAAGTGGTGGCCAAGACAGTGACCTCATTCAGTTTCTGAAGGTAGTGACCTCACCTCACTTCCTTGGTGATGGAGGTCTCTGAATTTTGTGATCCAGGAAGCCAGGCACCCTGAGCCAGTCCCAGTCGCAGTCACAGTGAGCTCATTTCTTTGGATTTACCAAGGACAGAGTCAGTCTTTCTTGGTACCTACTGATGTAAGGGTTGCCAAATACCAAGAAAGCTCTGAAGAGGGGTCTTTCCTGAGAGCATAGGAATTGGCTCACCACTGCCTCCTTATAAATTCACAGATTTGACGAAGGAGACCAGATCTGAGACAGAAAGGCCATTTCTGGGTTACATCGTATGTCCTACCAGTCAGAGGACACTCCAGATAGTCACAGACCTACTTGGAAGAAGGAGGTGCATTTGTGGGTGTTGGTTTGTGTTTGTGGTTTTTTCTCATGATCTGAGAATAGGTAAAAAAGGAGGTTTGTTTGGTATGGAGTGGACTGTTTCTAGTAAGTCATTTGACAAGGAGACTGTTTCTGTGTCTGTGTATCCCACTGTGTTTTTCTTTGTAGATATTAGAAAAGAAAATAGCTCATTGGGTGTGTCCTGTCTAGTAGAAAACTTCCCAGTATGCATCCTTCCCAATTAATGAATGGACTGAGGCTTGCCTTATCCATGGGCAACACCTGCTATCTACCTATGTTCTCATTTTTTTCCTGAATTCTGGCCACTCTAAAGATTAGTATCATGTATTTTTGTACAAGATACGTACCACCTCCAAGCTCTGTGACATAGCCATGTACTGGATAGCTGAAGGGAATGGCGAGCATCTCAGAAAACTCACATATCAGAGTAACCAGGAAAGTCTCCTAGGAGAAACCCTGCTTGGGGGCTTTTGATTACCTATTGTTCTGTTGCTCTGAATGTCAGAAAGGTCTTTGCCTCAGGCCAAACCTTAGTGAAGCCTGAAGAAAAGAGTTTTCAAATGGAAATTAATGGGAATCACCTGTGGCTTTTTACTTCATTGCTTTGGAAAGGGATTTGTCTGAATCAGCCTCTTGGCCCTGTGTGAGCCTGTGGTTTAGATTTTCAGCACCTGATGTATCTAGAGAAAGATCCCATGTGGGCATCCAAAACCAAAATGGAAAAAAAGATCAGTCATTGTACATGAAGCCTCTCGCCTTCCTCTGTAATATTAATGACCTCCATCAAGTGAGAATAGGGATCATTTGTGTCAAATGAGTTCTTCAAAGCCCTGCAGAGGCTGGACAATAGGTGCTTGCGTTTTCTCATGACTCCAATTCACACAAATAATCTATACCCCACAGTCAGTAGGCCTCAAATTTGAGAAGTGGAGCAGTATTAACAGCAGTCCTATATGATCACTTCTGTTTCACAGGAATGTTGTCCAGGCCACCCTGACTTTAGGCAAATGAGGGGCAAGTGAGATTATTTTTGACACTGTCTTGGGCTGTGCCCCTCATGGAAACCTCCAGCTAGAGGTTATGATTAGTGTCTATATAAAAGAAGAAGAGGGCCCTGTGGGAGTGTTTTGGTTTTAATTGTCGTCATTTGTGTGGCAATTGGAAGAGATGCCTGGGTCCACCTGGGCTTGAATTCTGTTGTGATTCTCCTTAGAGACTGAGTTGTGGAACTGAGCTCAGAGAAGTATTGCCATGAATTGTGTTGGGATTTTTGGAGGCCACGCATGAGATTCGCCATTGGAAACTGAGATCTAGGCCCAGGGTGACTTTCCACAGAGCACTGGGAATCTCAGCCAGGATATCACAAGATTTTATTTTGAAAGATTGTCAGCCATAGTTGAGAGTCAAAACACACATGGAATTCACATTGTAGACCTCAATGGGCCTGGCTTCATGTGACCTTTTGCCCACTCTTTGGGAAGCCTTGCCTGTGAGAGTTCTCCAGACCTTTCATTGAAATGAGATTCCTCACCTTTTAATGGTTCCTGTATAAATTGAATCCCACAGTGCCTCCAACTTCATTATTGAAAAATATCTAGATAAATACCATAAATTTTTTGAAATTACCATGACCAGGTTGCACTGGAGAACCTCTGGATGTCCTGTTGCTGATCATGATTGTACCAGACAGTGCCTTGATTGACTGGGTTTCATGGAAAAAGTGTAGAACATAGATGCCAGAAAGTTGGAGCCTGCAGACTAGTGGGCCTAGAGCAGTGGAGTGTAGGTGTGTGAAAAAAACATTTCTGGTGGGGCCACGTGGATCTGCCATTCGCTTAGAAATCACTTGTGACTGACATGGTACAGCCAGCAGACTGTATGTAAAGGCATCTTATTATATGGAGAGGATTCCTGCCAATGTCCAGAATCAGGTTGCTATTGTCAAGTTGAAAAGCTATGTGGGATTGAAGCCCCACTGGTGCATTTTAGTAACCCACCACACGTGAGAGTACATCCTCCAGCACTGAGTCCCAGTAGAACTCCTTGTATTTCGTGAAGCCAATACCAAACTCACAGTGCAGCAGTAAAAAACACCACGAAAGTGGATAATGTCCAAATGGCTTTTCAGACAACACAGTTAGATACTTAGACCCCAGTGGCCAAAGTTTACCTACAAAGAGAGAATTCAGCACTGCTGCCTCATGTTCACTAGAAAATAAAAAAAAACATGTCATCCAGGTCACATAGATGGAGACCCAGAATTGATGGTCTCACTACAAAGGAAGCTAAAGCTCCTGACAACAACATATATTTTAACTGCCCAACCTCAGAGGCAGTTTCTCAAAAAGGCTAGCAGAGCTCCATGTTTGTGGAGTGTTTACCCTCTCTCTTTTTGTAACCCGTTCTACCTCCTACAAGTTTGTGAACTCCTGAGCATTTTCCTTTCCACATATGTATTCACAGATTTTCTAACTTTTCTCCACTAATTGTGTCTTATTTGGGGCGAAGGTAATGTCAAAGCATTGTTCTGGATGAGAGTGGGAAGATTTTTGTGTAGCACATATTTGCATACACATTAGATTCATTTTCCTATTTTCCATTTGAAATACTGAATCCCTGAACCTACCCCATACCCTACTAGACTCTGACTACTAATCAAAATATGATGGAGAAAAAGAAACTTAACAGAATAGAAATACAGGCCTTTCATAGGAGTCATGGTGTATACTTGGACTTGCCTTCGGCTTTATCAATGGTATGTGTTATAAATCTAGTCAACTTTTCATTGTAATACTTCTCCAAGAGTTTTTAAAATTAACACATATGTAAATTTCTGTCTCACTTTCTCTGTAGCCTATTCATCACATGTATTTTTTAATGCATCTTTAGAATTCTACCTGGTATCACATGTACATTCTTGTGAGCTTGCTTATTTTGGAAGATACAAATTGTGAGAAGAGATCGCTCCCTCTAAATACTGATGGAACTGGAAATTCTACCTATGGGTGAATTTCCTAGATGAACAGTATTATGCATAAATAAATGTTCAGTAAAATGAATATTTTTGGATATGTGGATGATATCTATTTTATTATGATTTTCGAATGGCATATATATTGCTACATTTTAATGTCTGTGTATGTGAGTATCTAATTATCTATCTATCTATCTATCTATCTATCTATCTATCTATCTATCTATATAGATATAGATATCTACTCTTTAGATTTTCCAAAATATGAAATATATGTGTCTTATTATACACTTTCTAAATTCACTCATGTGTGTGTATGTGGATTTATAATCAAATTTTTACAAAATAATTCTTAGAAATATTCATCCACCTTAAATACATATTTATTTCCTAGTACTGAAAACTAAATTCAGTGAATGGTGCATACAAATCGTAATATTTCCACAGTGACTGACCCAGTTTCACATCAATGCAAGTAGACACCTATGGGACCATGATGTGTATTTTGAAGTTCATTTTTATTCCACACTGATACATTACTATTTCTGCAGTTTATGGACATTATAGGATATATCCTTTCATCCACAATTTCACAAATTTATAGGCATTTGGTTCACTTTCAATCACTTCCTACTTCAGAACACATGTATTCCTCCATGTTTCTTGACTGTTCTTTTCATAAGATTCTTTCCAAACACATTATTTTTGATTTCCATAATCATTTTTGAAGCAATACTCAGACACTCTTCATGATAAACCATAATGCTAATATTACCATTAGATGTATAACTGGTTAGAATGAATTTATGTATATCAATATAAAATTTCCTATATATTTTCAGATATCAATTCAATCCATTATTTAAAGTTTGAACCAGTTATATTATTTATTCACAGTATGGTCTATTTAGGCATCATCTCTATATTCATAGACCGATGGTATACCTATTTGTATCCCCAATACTAATTTATAAGTCTTTAAAATATTGCTTTAAGAATTGGTGGAAGAAATACTCTAGTCACCTGATATACATACACATTTTATCACAGTAATATTCCTGAAACAAAATGCAACGGACACACTTATGATTGTACCAAAGCCTATATTGAAAGTGAGCATGTATTACTAACAACATCCAAGTCCTGATTAACTAATGATCTCAAATATCATTCCTATTGGTGACTACATATTTGTTTTTTCCTAAGATTAAATATTGAATCTGAACCCTGTTAAAAATGTCTTATCCTATCACTCACTTTGTACTTTGCCTGATTTCCTAATGTCTCTATTGATATCTGATTTCCTACACATTTTCCCCAGTTCATCACTGTGACTGACTCTTCAAATATGCTGACAGTTACTTTCACTCTTTAACAAAAACCCTATATCTAAAGAACATTTGGTCCAATTCCTCGACTCACTGAAATGGGTTCTTCAAAGCCCTGCAGAGGGTAGCCCATAGGTGCTTGATTTTCTCATGACCCCAATTCACATAAAGAATCTATGCCCCACAGAGAGGAGGCCTCAAATTGGAGAAGTAGAGCAGTATTAATGGCAGGCCTATTTGATCACATCTGGTTCACAGGAAGGGTTTCCAGGCCACACTGAGTTTAGGCAAATAAGGGGCAAGTGAGCTTATTTTGGACACTTCCTTAGGCTGTGCCCCTCATGGAAACCTCCAGCAAGAGGTTATGATGAGAGTTTATATTGAAGAAGATGAGGGCCATGTGGGAGTGTTTTGGTTTAATTGTGGTCATTTGTGTGGTGGTTGGAAGAGATGACTGGGTCCGCATGGACTTCAACTCTGGAGTGATTCCCCTTAGAGACTGAAATGAACTCAGAGAAGTATTGACATGAATTGTGTTGGGATTTTAGGAGGCCACACATGAGAGTTGCCCTTGGAGACTGAGATCTAGGCTCAGGATAGCTTTCCAAACAGCACTGGGAATCTCAGGCAGGATATCACATGACTTTATTCAGAAAGACGTGGCAGCCATTGTTGAGAGTCAAAACACACATGGACCTCAATTGTAGACCTCAATGGGCCTGGCTTAATGTGACCTTTTGGCCACTCTTTGGGAAACCTTGCCTCTGAGAGTTCTCCCGAGCTTTAATTGAAATAAGCTTCCTCACCATTTCATGGTTCCTGAATAAATTGAAAGCCACAGTGCCTCCAACTTCATCCTTGAAAATTGGCTAGATAAATACCATGAATTTTTTAAATGTCCATGAACAGATGGCACTGGAGAACCTTTGGATATCTGTTGCTGATCATGAGTGTACCAGACATTGCATTGATTGACTGGGTTTCATGAAAATGGTGAGAACAGAGGTGCCAGAAAGTTGGAGCCTGCTGATTAGTGGGCCCAGAGCAGTGGTGGGCAGGTGTATGATAAAACATCTGTGGTCGGGACAAGTGGTTCTGCCATTGGTTTCCGAATGACTTGTGACTGACATGTTGCAGCCAGCAGAACCTTACAAGTAAAGGGACCTTGTTATATGGAGAGGTTTCAGGGCAATGTTCAGAATCAGGTTGCTATGGACATGGGTGCAAGCTTTTTGGGATAGAAGCCTGGTTGGTGCATTCTCCTGCAGACCCTCACCCACTACACGTGAGAGTACTCCCTCTAGCACTGTGTCCCAGTTTTTCTCCTTGTATTACGTGAAGCCAATACCAAACTCCCAGTGTAGCAGTAAGAAACACCACGAAAAGTGGAGTATGACCAAATGGCTTCACAGATCACATGGTTAGACACTTAGACCCCAGTGTCCTCAGTTTACTAACAAAGGGAAAATTCAGAACTTCTTCCTCATGTTCAATAGCATATAAGGAACCATGTCATCCAGGTCACATAGATGCCGACCCAGGTTTGATGGTCTCAATACAAAGGAAGCTAAAGCTCCTGACAACAACAAATTTTTCAAGGGCCCAAACTCAGAGGCAGTTTCTCAAAAACTCATTAGGCCACCAGAGTTCCATGTTTGTGGAGTGTTTACCCTGTACCTTACTTTTGGAAATTCCTCTACCACCTCCAAGGTTGTGAACTCCTGAGCATTTTCTTTTCCAGATATATATTCACAGATTTTCAAACTCTTCTCCACTAATTGTGTATTACTTGTGGCGAAGGAAATATCAAGGCATTGTTTTGGAGGACAGTGGGAAGATTTTTGTCTAGCAAATATTTGCATACACATTAGATTCATTTTCCTATTTTCCATTAGAAATACTGAATCCCTGTCACTAACCCATACCCTACTAGACTCTGACTACTAATCTTAATATGATGTAGAAAAAGAAACCTAACAGAATAGAAATACAGGCCGTACATAGGAGGCATGGTGTATACTAGGACTTGCGTTCTGCTTTATCAAGTGTATGTGTTATAAATCTAGTCAACTTTTTATTGTAATACTTCTCCATGAGTTTTTAAAGTTAACACATATGTACATTTCTGTCTCCCTTTCTCTGTAGCCTATTCATCTCATGAAATATATTATGCATATTTAGTATCCTACCTGGTATCACACGTACATTCTTGTGAGCTTGCTGTTTTAGGATGATACAGATTGTGAGAAGAGATCACTGCCCCTAAATACTGATGGAACTGAAAAATCAACATATTGGTGAATTTCCTAGATGAACAGCATTGTACATAAATCCATGCTCAGTAAAAAGAATATTTTTGGATATGAGGATGATATATATTTCATAATGAATTTTGACTGGCATACATATTACTACATTTTAATGTCTGTGTTTGTATCTATATATATATATATTTTTTTTTTCTCCAGATTATTCAAAATATGAAATATATGTGTCTTATTATACACTCATTAATTTAACTCATGTTCCTATATGTGGATTTATAATCAAATTTTCACAAGATTATTCTCAGAAATATTCATCCACATGAAATACATATTTATTTCCCAGTACTGAAAACTAACTTTGGTGAATGGTGCTTACAAATCCTAATATTTGTACAGTAACTGACCCAGTTTAACATCAATGCAAGTAAAATCCTATGGGACATGATGTGTATTTTGAAGTTCATTTTTATTCAACACTGGTACATTACAATTTCTTCAGTTTATGGACATCATAGGATAATACTTTTCATCCACAAGTTCACAAATCTGTACGCATTTGGTTCACTTGCAATTACTTGCTGCTTCAGAACATATGTACTCCTCCATGTTTCTTGACTGTTCTTTGCATGAGATTATTTCCAAACATATTATTTTCGATTTCCATAATCATTTTTAAAGCAAAACTCCCACACTCTTCATCATAAACCATAATGCTAAAATTACCATTAGATGTATAACTGGTTAGAATGAACTTATGTATATCAATATAAGATTTCCTATATATTTTCAGATATCAATTCAATCAATTATTTAAAGTTTGATCCAGTTATATTATTTATTTACAGTATGGTCTATTAAGGCATCATCTTTATAATCATAGGCACAGGGTACACGTACTTGTGTCCCCAATACTAACTTATCAGTCTTAAAATGTTGCTTTCAGAAATAGTTGAAGAAATACTGTAGTCACCTGATATACATTTACATTTCAACACAGTAATATTCCTGACAAAAAATGCAAAGGACACCCTTATGATTGTACCAAAGCCTAAATTTAATGTGAGCATGTATTACTAACAACATCCATGTCCTGATTAACTAATGATCTCAAATATCATTCCTATTGGTGACTACATATTTGTTTCTTGCTAAGATTATATATTCAAACTCAACCATGTTAAAAACATCTTATCCTATCACTCACTTTGTACTTTCCCTGATTTCCTAATGTCTCTATTGATATCTGCTTTCCTAAACATTTTCCCCAGTTCATCACTGTGACTGACTCTTCACATATGCTGACATTTACATTCACTCTCTAACCAAAACCCTATATCTAAATAACTTTTCGAACTATCTCTTTTTGTCTGGACGATCTCTTCCTCATTCAGTCATCCAAGGTACAAGGTCCTATACCATTGTATATCGATTTATCTGAGACAACTTTGCGGAAATAATTCAAAGCTAAGTATCCCAATCAAGGGCCCAATGTTCATCTGGGTTTGAAATCTTTCCTAGATTTCTGTTTTCATACTTATATTACACCTATATATGCTTGTAATATCGGAGGTTCCCAATACCATTATTCATCTCACAGAATGATTCCTAACCCAAATCGAACATGCTATTAAACCTAACCATGCACTGTTCCCTCAATTTAACTTTATGAAGAGCAGGGACAGAGTTGGTGTTATAATACAGGTAGATAGGGGATCTTCCACCTATTGAGAACCTCAAGTTCCATGCAGAAATAAACCCTGGAGAAGATGTAGGCAGCTATGAAGAACCTGAGAGAGCAACAGATATCTTCCTTGGTAAAATACCTGGTCAGGATGAAGCGATGTGTCTGAATAAGCCTCTCTCTTCTTAATGTAGAGAAGATGGACCAAACCAGGTCTGTGTGGAGAGCTGTTAACATGTGCCTATGGTTGATATACCATTCTATCTTGTGAATGTGACACAGGAAGTAGGGGCAGCCTCTCTCTCATGGGACCCTTGGAAGCAAATGTTAGGATAAAGTGGTTGCCAAGATAGTGACCTCATTCAGTTCCTGAAGGAAGTGACCTACCTCACTTCCTTGGTGATGGAACTCTCTGAACTTGGGATCCAGGAAGCCAGGCACTCAGAGCCAGTCCCAGTCCCAGTCCCAGTGGGTTCACTTGTTTGGATTTACCAAGGACAGAGTCGGTCTTTCTTGGTACATACTGATGTGTGGATGGCTAAATGCCAGGAAAGCTCTGAAGAGGGGCCTTTCCTGAGAAAGCAGGTAGTGACTCACTGATTGATGCTGACAACTTTACAGAGTTGGTAAAGGAGACCTGATCTGAGACAGGAAAGTCCATTTCGAGGGAGCAGAGTAAGGCCCACCAGTCTGAGGACACTCTGGATAGTCACAGACCTACTTGGGTAATGGAGGTGCCTTTGTGGGTGTGGGTGTGAATTTGTAGTTTTGTATCATGTTCTGAGAATAGGTAGGAAAGGCAGTATGTTTGGTTTGGAGTGGACTGTTTTTGGTAAGTCATTTGACATGGCGAGTGTTTCTATGTTTGTGTTTCCCACTTTTTCCGTGGTTGTAGATATTAGAAAAGTGAATGCATCAATGGATGTGTCCTGTCTAGTAGAAAGCATCTCAGCACACATCCTGCCCAATTTATGAATGGACTGTGGCTTGCCTTATATGGGCAACACCTACTTCTTTCCTTAGTTCCTGTTTTCTTCCTGAATTCTGGCCACTCTCCAGAATAGGCTCATGTTTTTTTGTCCAAGATTTGGACCTCTGTCGAGTTCTGTGACATGGCCATGTACTGGATAGATAAAGGGAATTGGGAGCATCTCAGAAAACTCGGATATCAGTGTGACCAGTAAAGTCTCAGTAGAGAAACCCTGCTTTGTGCCTTTTGCTAACCTACTGTTCTGTTGACCTGAATGTCAGGAAGGTCTTTTCCTCAGGCCACCAGTTTGTGAAGCCTGAAAAAAACTGCTTTCAATTGGAAATGAATGAGCATCACCTGTGGCTCTTTGCTTAATTGCTTTGGAAAGGGATGTGTCTGAATCATCCTTTCGGCTCTGAGAGAGGCTGTGGCTTTGATTTTCAGCACCTGATGGATCTAAAGAAAGATCCCATGTGTGCATCCAAAACCAAAATGGCAAAAAGATCAGTCATTGTGGATGAAGTCTCTTGCTTCCTCTGTTAGGTTCCTGACCTCCATCAAGTAAGTAGAGGGATCCTTTGAGACAAATGAGTTCTTCAAAGCCCTGCAGCAGTGCTTGGGTTCTCACATGACTCCAAATCACATAAAGAATCTATACCTCACAGTCAGTAGGCTTCAAAATGAAGAAACAGAGCAGTATTACTGGCAGGCCTATTTGATCAATCCTGGTTTACAGGAAGGGTGTCCAGGAAACCCTGACTTTAGGAAAATGAGGGGAAAGGGAACTTATTTTGGACACTGTCTTGGGCTGCGCCCCTTATGGAAACCTCCAGCCAGAGGTTATGATGAATGTCTACATGGAAGAAAATGAGGGCCATGTGGGAGTATTTTGGTTTTAATTGAACATATTATTAACCCTAACCATACACTGTTCCCTCAATCTAAGTGTTCAGAAAAGCAGGGAAAGATTTGGTCTTACAATACAGGAATGCAGGGGATTTTCCACCTGCTGAAAACTTCAAAGTTCCATGCAGAAATGATCCCTGGAGAAGACGTAGGCAGCTATGAAGGACATGATAGAGCAAAAGGCATCTTCCATGGCAAACAACCTGGTCAGGATGAAGGGTTGTGTCTGAATCAGATTCTCTCTTCTTAAGGTAGAGGAGATGAACCAAACTAGGCCTTTGTGGAGAGCTGTTCCCAGGTGACTATGGTTTCTATACTATTCTAACTTGTGAAAGTGTCACAGGTAGTAGGGACATCCTCCATGTTATGAGACCTTAGGAAGCAAATGTTAGGACAAATTGGTTGCCAAGGCAGTGACCTCATTCAGTTACTAAAGGAAGTGACCTCACCTCACATCCTTGTTGATGGAACTCTCCAAATTTGGGTTCCAGGAAGCCAGGCACCACGACCCAGTCCCAGCACCAGTTCCAGTGTTCTCACTTGTTTGGATTTTCCGAGGACAGAGTCAGTCTTTTGTGGTACCTACTTATGTGAGAATGGCCAAATTCCAGAAAAATTCTGAAGAGGGGCCCTTCCGGAGAAAACAGGTAGAGGCTCACTGCTGGCTCCTGAAAACTTCACAGAGTTGACCAAGGAGCCCAGATCTGAGACAGGACAGACCATTTCTGGGGAACATAGTATGGCCCTCCGGTCAGAGGACACTCTGGATAGTTCCAGACCTACTTGGGGGAAGGAGGTGCCTTTGTGGTTGTGGGTATGGGTTTGTGGTTTTTTCTTTTGTTCTGAGAATAGTTAGGAAAGGGGGTGTGTTTGGTTTGGAGTGCAGTGTTTCTAGTTAGTCCTTTGACAAGGCGAGTGTTTTTAGGTCTGTGTATCCCACTGTGTCCGTGGTTGAAGACATTAGAAAAGAGAATGCCTCAATGGGTGTATCCTCTCAAGGAGAAAACTTCCCAGCATTCATCCGGCACAATTTATAAATGGAGTGTGGCTTGCCTTATCAATGGGCAACACCAACTATCTTCCTACGTTCCTGTTTTCTTCCTGAATTCTGGCCACTCTCCAGAATAGGCTCATGATTTTGTGTCCAATATATGAACCACTTCCAAGATCTGTGACATGGCCATGTACTGGATAGCTGAAGGGAATGGCAAGCATCTCAGAAAACTCAGATATCAGTGTAGCCAGTAAAGTCTCAGTGGAGAAACCCTGCTTTGGGCCTTTTGATTACCTATTGTTATGTTGCCCTGAATATCAGGAAAGTCTTTGTCTCAGGCCACCCCTTTGTGAAGCCTGAAAAAAACAGTTTTCACATGGAAATGAATGGGCATTACCTTTGTGTTTACAATAAAACCTTCACAGATTTGGCTCTCATTAAGTTAAAAATACTTTTAGATTGTATCTCAGTGTAAAAAGTAACATGGAACTGTACATATCTTATTGATAACAAGTCCAATTATAGAACACAAATGATATACATAAATCTCCAACATGTTTTTCTTTTAAGCCTAGAATTACCATACAACCTTAGAACACCAGCTTGATACAATGGTCTTTGGAAGCTTCTTCCTTACAGACTTGTATACCTGGAAGATATGAACACATTAACACCACAATTACATTGATGTTTTTGTATTAAACAAGTTTAGATTTTAAAGAAATAACATGGCACAATTTTATAAAAACAGTACTTGTTTTACCAGCTGTTTATTTTTTTAAGATTACTTGCTCAAAACTTACACATATAACCAAGTTACACAAACCTTTTTTTATTATTTACTTAAACCCTTTTAATTACTTAATCATATAGACTCTCTTATCCAGAAACACATTTTTCCTCTATTAGATCTATATCTGGAACCTTTTAGTTTCTCTTTTTCATCTACTAACCTCTTTCTGTTCACATTTCAATACAATACTTGTAAATTTCTGAATTTAGGCAGATTATTTTATAGACATCTACATTTTATTAGGGCCTTTTTGAAAACCTAGAAAACTTATAGGCCTAATTTTAAAGACATCTTTATTTTTATCTGTTTACCCAATTTGAATTAAAACATATGAATCACGTGAATCAAAGACATTTGGATACATTCTAAATTTTTCATGAGTGCTCCTCACCTGTCAATTGTCATATCACTGCATGATATATGGACATACACACATACAGACATACCAACATACAACACGTAACACAAATGTAACACATAACACAATAGTAAAAGCCTTGTAGCTTTTTCAGGTGAAATCTCCATTGAAATGCTAAAAACTCCAGAGTCGATCAAAAATAGAACTGATCAGAAAACATTAACCCATCAGCAGAATCAAGATCATGAGCTCAAAAAAAAAAAAAATACAGAATCTAAGAAAAGCAAGAGTCCTAAAAAAGATGACTGGCCAGTAATTAGTAAATACCGTATAATATAATTTTTTGGTTAGGTCTAGTTTGAGTTCAGGTAAAAAGACACATTTACTCTTTTTTATCTGTCTCCTGCTGAGTGCTGCAGGCTTCTTTTATTTGCATATCAACTTAAGTCCTGGCTGAGGTCTGGAAAACTGAAAAGACTGGAATTCGTAGCAGAAACCTCAGGCCTAAGACATTTTAGCTATAAGTCATAATTTCCAGGTTTGGATGTTGAAAATTTTGATGCAAGTTTAAGATGTAATTCTCAAAATTTTATATCTTTAGATTTTTCTACACTAGAAAAACTTGCTCACACAAAACTGAAAATAGGATCATTTTTTGATAATATTAAAGCCACCATCAGAAGAAGTTTCTATAGTATCGTTAAGCCCCTTTCTTTTTTATGAAGTTTCTAATAGTATTAAGTTACATTAAATTGGCTGAAATTTTTTTAAAAAGAACCGCACACTACCATGGGTATCCGAAATTAAGCTTTAAAAATTTCCAAGACTGTTGCTAATTAATGTCATTTCAATAAGCCAGACCAACGTTTTAATTTAGTACCATTTTTTAAAATCTTACACACTGATGGGAATAGATACCATATCATAATTTATTATCTCTTCCCAAGTTAATGCACTGGTATATCTAGTGAAATTTTTTCAGGCGGCCTAGTTCAAAATTAAAACTCTTTAATTATTTTTTATCCTAAGTATTTAAGTTTCCTAGCATGAACTACCTGAAATCAAACTAAACAATTGTTTAAACCCAACTTTTAACTGTAACATAGTGCGATGCTTTAGAAACCCATTTAGATACGAGACGGTTAAAATAAAAAAAAAAATCATTTTTAGATACACATTCACCCTAGATCATCCCCAAGAAACAATCTATAATATCAACATATTAATGCATTCATTGTCCCTTTTGTTAAGTAAACAGAGGTGGAGAAATCCTTAAAGTGCACGTAAGGAATAAGGGAGTTCCCCACAGCAAAATGGCTCTGTCAGCTGCTGGGAGTCCCTTAGCCTCACCATTTACTTACAGGATTAGTTCCTCTGGTTTGCTTTGACCCCAGGCACCAGGCATATTCTATGTCTCCCAACTTTGCAGTAGTCAGCTCCCAAAAATTTCATCCTCTGCTTGCAGTTGTTTTGAGTGCTAGGCTTCCCCAAGAGGGCAGAGTGGGGTTTATTTAAAGTCCCCTCTGGGGTGTCAAAATTTATGACTGAAGGCTTGGTTCCCATCCCAAAGCCAATTAATGCCAATTTAATAATGAGGACAGGGTTTTGAGAAAAGTTTAAGCGAGATATCAAAGTTCTTTGACCCCAGACATTTCCCTCTGCAGTGGGCATGCTCAAGCCAACTACGGGAAGAAAAGAAATCACTGCTTCCGTAATCTTGCTTAACAAAGGGGAGTAAAGTTTATCAAAGTTCTTTAAAACACAGCTAAGAGAGGTGCAAAAGGTGAGAACAGAAAAACTGGCGGTTCTATTGACTTTTGGTCCCTCACAGGAGAAGCATTAGTTTAAAATTTAGCTAAAGTAACTTCCACATATGTAAGGCAGGTTGGAACTCGGGACTCTGCATCGGTCCAAACAATGCCATCACATTTAACAGAAACACAGATAAAAAGACACACAAAGACCATCATGCAGCTCCCGTTTGTTCACAACCCCAAGATCTACAATCTTGTGACTCAGGGAGAATGGAGGGAAGAGGGGAAGGAGTAGAAGGTTTGAGTGATAGGATCCTGGGTGACGGTGTTGGATTGGAGGCAGGGACCAGGAAAGGCTTCAAGGACAGAGGCATGGAATGGCTTTGTCCCATAATGAGAGTTTCTCAAACAGAGACAAGGACAATACAAACGTGACACAAACATGTACACACAGGTAACATTTAACACGAGTTCAGAAGTAAAGATTAGAACCTAGTAACTGGCAAAACCTGATGGGTTAGACCACAAAGACAGACAGTGAATTCAACCTGAGAGAAAAAAGTAGCCAGCAAGATATGATGGGTTGGCAGCAGAGTCACCTAATGTGGGCTCATCCATCCCTCCTCACCTAATGAGGGCACATCCATCACTCCCTGAGTCCTCCAAGGCATCCCTTGCAAGGACGTGGTCTGTGGCTTTAGGACACGTTTGTCCACCACTGACAGGGGGAACTTACGTTCTCCGCTGGCAGCCACTCTGCCAACCCAAACCAAAAACGGAAAAACGGAACCTGAACAAAAAGCTCTGAGCGATCGCAAGGAAAAATGGAAAGAAGCGCCTTACTTACCCCCAGAGGGGTCTGTTGGGGTGTCCTTGTCCTATGCTGCGTGATTCCCGTCCAACGCACCAAATGTAAGGATCCGGTGAACGTCGGAGGAAGAGACCACCAAGAGACCGCGGCTCGTGCAACAGAAAAAGGCGTTCATTGAGGATCCAATCCAGCATGCTGGGGCTACGTGCTCACTCAAGAAGGGAGAGCAGCCCAGAGCCCCGAGCAGGGGTTGAGCAGTGCTTAAGTACACTTTTTGGGGAGGGCGGGACTTTACATATATCACAGTCTCCTTTAAGAAATCAACATACACCGCAGAAAAATCAAACAACAATTCCTAAACATGATTAGTTCATTCATTGGCAGGAACAGGTGAGGCAGGAGTGATAGGTCAGTTCTAAAGCGAGGTACACATTCAAACAGATTGCTTTAGGCCTTGCAATGCCTATGTGCCAGGCCACACAGGGTCCTAGGTTATTAAATAACCAGGCGGTCAGGGGGAATATTTACTGGGCAGTCGGGAATTGTACTACAAGCTACAGGAATTTCAGGTTTTGCATGTGGCATAGGAACTTAACAATACCTGGTCCTTTACATTTTAACTCAGGCCTTGCAGCTTAGAAACTTTACAAAACCCAGTCTTTTACACTTCAACTTTTACACTTTAATTTCAATTTATTTTACCCTTTCAGATCACTCCTGGTGCACAAGAAGGGTGTCCAAGCCACCCTGAATTTAGGCAAATGAGTGGCAAGGGAGCTTATTTGGGACACTGTCTTGGGCTGTGCCCCTCATGGAAACCTCCAGCCAGATGTTATGATGAGTGCCTTTATAGAAGAAGAGGAGGGCCATGTGAGAGTGTTTTGGTATTAATTGTGGTCATTTGTGTGACGGTTGGAAGAGATGAGTGGGTTCACCTGGGCTTGAATTCTTGTGTGATTCCCCTTAGAGACTGACTTCTGGAACTGAACTCAGAGAAGTATTGCCATGAATTGTGGTGATATTTTAGGAGGCCAAGCATGAGAGTCGCCCTTGGAAACTAAGATCAAGGCCGAGGGTGGATTTCCACAGAGCACTGAGAATTTCAGCCAAGATATCCCATGATTTTATTCTTAAAGACTTGGTAGCCATAGTTGAGAGTCAAAACACACATGGACCTCACATTGTAGACCTCAATGGGCCTGGCTATATCTAACCTTTTGGTCACTCTTTGGGAAGCCTTGCCTATGAGAGTTCTCCAGAGTTTCATTCAAATGAGCTTCCTCAACATTTAATGGTTCTTGAAACCCACAGTGCATACAAACACAATAGAAATACAAGCAGTTCAGAAGAGGCATGGTGTATAGTTGGACTTGCCTTTTGCATTATGTAGGGTAGGTGTTATAAATCTAGTTAATTTTTAATTGAAATAGTTCTCCTTGTGTTTTTTAAGTTAATAAATATGTGAATTCCTCTATCCCTTTCTCTGTAGCCTATTCATCACATGTATTTTTATATAAACATATAGAATCCTACCTGGTATCACATATACATTCTTGTGAGGTGGCTGACATGGCAGATACAAATTATGACAAGAGATCACTCCTCCTAAACGCTATTGGATCTTAAAATTCAACCTAAGGGTAACCTTTCTAGTTGAACAACATTATTCATAAATCCATGTTCAGTAAAATTAATATTTTTGGATCTGTGGACGATATATATTTCATCATGAATTTCAATTGGCATATATATTGCCACTTTATAATGTCTGTGTGTGTTTTGCTCTTTGCTTAATTGCTTTGGAAAGGGATGTGTCTGAATCAGCCTCTTGGCCCTGTGTGAGGCTGTGGCTTAGATTTTCAGCACCTGATGGATCTAAAGAAAGATCCCATGGGTGCATCCAAAACCAAAATGGCCAAAAGAGCAGTTATTGTGGATGAAGACTCTCACCTTCTTCTCTAAGATTCCTGACATCCATCAAGTGAAAATAGGGATCCTTTGGGTCAAATGAGTTCTTTAAAGCCCTGCAGAGTTTAGCCCATAGGTGCTTGGGTTTTCTCATGAATCCAGTTTACATAAAGAATCTAAACCCCACAGTCAGTAGGCATCAAATTGGAGAAGCCAAGGAGTATTAACGGCAGGCGTATTTGATCACTCCGGGTTCACAGTCAGGATTTCCAGGCCACACTGACTTTAGGCAAATGAGGGGCAAGAAAGGTTATTTTGGACACTGTCTTGTGCCGTGCCCCTCATGGAAACCTCCATCCAGATGTTATGATGAGTGTCTACATGAAATAAGATAAGGGGCATGTGGGAGCATTTTGTTTTGAATTGTGGTAATTTGTTTGAGCTTGGAACAGATGACTGGGTCCACCTGGGCTTGAACTCTGGTATGATTCCCCTTAGAGACTGAATTCTGGAAGTGACATAAGAGAAGTATTGTCATGAATTGTGTTTGGATTTTACTAGGCCATGCAACCAACATCTCAGGTATTAATTGTGGTGCAGGGAGATCTAGGTGCAGGGTGGCTTTGCCCACAGCACTGGGAATCTCAGCCTGGATATCACATGATTTTATTCTGAAATTCTTTAAAGCCACAGTTGAGAGTCAAAACACATATGGACCTCACATTGTATACCTCAATGGGCCTGACTTCATGTGACCTTTTGGCCACTCTTTGGGAAGCCTTGCCTGTGAGTGTTCTCAAGATCTTTCATTGATATGAGCTTCTTCAACATTTAATGGTTCCTGAATGAATTGAAACCCACAGAGCCTCCAACTTTATCCTCGAAAAATGGCTTGATAAATACCATGAAATTTTTGAAATTCCCATCACCAGGTGGCACTGGAAAACTTTTGGATGTCCTGTTGCTGATCATGAGTGTATCAGACAGTGCCTTGACTGACTGGGTTTCATGAAAATTGTGTAGAACAGTGATGCCAGTAAGTTGGAGCCTGTTCATTAGTGGGCCTAGAGCAGTGGTGTGAAGGTGTGTGAAAAAACATGTGTGTTGGGGCATGTGGATCTGCCATTGGCTTCCAATTGCCTTGTGATTGACAGGGTACAGCCAGCAGACCCTTATATGTAAAGGCATCTTATTATATGGATAGGTTTTTGGGCAATGTTCAGAATCAGGTTGCTATGGACAAAGGGGCAACCTATGTGGGACAGAATCCTGGTTGGTGCATTCTCATGCAGACCGTGTCCCTCCACACGTGACAGAACTCCCTCCAGCACTGTGTCCCAGTTGAACTCCTTGTATTTCATGAAGCAAATACCAAACTCCCAGTGCACCAGCAAGAAACACCACGAAAATTGGAGGATGACCAAATGGCTTCACAGTCAACCCGGGGAGACACTTACACCCCAGTGGCCATAGTTTAACTCCAAAAAGAGTATTCAGCACTGCTGCCTCATTTTCATTGGAAAATCAGAAACAATGTCCTTCTGGTCACATATTTGCACACCCAGATTTGATGGTCACACAACAAAGGAAGCTAAAGCTCCTGACAACAACATGTATTTTAAGAGCCCAACCTCAGAGAGTTTCTCAAGAAGTCTTTACACAAGCAGAGCTCAATGTTTGTGGAGTGTTTACCCTGTCCCTTACTATTGGAAACTCCTCTACCACCTACAAGTTTGTGAACTCCTGAGCATTTTTTATTCCTGATATGTATTTACAGATTTTCTAACTTTTCTCCTTTATTGTATCTTACTTGGAACTAAGGTAATGCCAAGGCAATCTTCTGGATGAGAGTGTGAACATTTTTGTGTAGCACATATTTGCATACCCTTTAGAATCATTTTCCAATTTTCCATTCGAAATACTGAATCCCTGACACTAACGCATACCCTAATAAACTCTGACTACTACTCCTAATATGATGGAGAAAAATAACACAAACAGAATAGGAATACTAGCAGTTCAGAGGAATCATGGTGTATAGTTGGACTTGTTTTTTGCATGATTAATTGTAGGTGTTATAAATCTAGTCAATTTTTAATTGAAATAGTTCTCCATGTGTTTTTAATGTTAACAAATATGTGAATTCCTCTCTCCCTTTCTCTGTAGCCTATTCAGCACATGTATTTTTAAATGCACATATAGAACACTACCTGGTATCACACCTACATTCTTGTGAGGAGGCTAATTTGGCAAATACAATTTGTGAGAAATGATCACTCCTGTTAAACTCTGTTGGAACTGAAAATTTAACCTAGGGGTGTGTTTCCTAGAAGAACAACATTATACATAAATCCATGTTCTAAAAGAAATAATTTTGCATCTGTGGAAGATATATATTTCATGATAAATTTCGATTGCTAATTTATTGTCTGTGTGTGTTTTTTTTGTATATATATATATATACACTCTCCAGATTTTTCAAAATATGAAATATATATGTCTTATATACACTCACTAAATTCATTCATGTTCATGTATATGGATTTATAATCAACTTTTCACAAGATCATTCTCAGAAATATTCATCCACCTGAAATACATATTGTTTGCAGTACTGAAAACTAACTTCAGTTAATGTTGCATACAAATACTAATACTTCTACAGTAACTGACCCAGTTTAACATCAATGCAAGTACATTCCTATGTGACATGATGTGTATTTTGAAATTTATTTTAATTCAACACTGGTACATTACTATTTCTTCAATTTATGCACATCATAGGACATATATTTCATCCACAAGTTAGCAAACTTATAGGCATTTGTTTCACTTTCAATCACTTCCTGCTTCAGAACACATGGATTCTTCCAGGTTTCTTGACTGGTCTTATCATGAGACTTCTTTCCAAATACATTATTTTTGATTTCCTTTATCACTTTTGAAGCAAAACTGACACTCACTTCATGATAAACCATAACTATAATATCACCATTAGATGTATAACTGGTTGGAAGGAATGATTTCATATCAATATAGTATTTCTTATATATATATTCTGATATCAGTTTAATCCATTATTTAAAGTGGAACCAGTTATATTATTTATTCACTATATGGTCTATTCATGCATTATCTCTATATTCATAGACACAGGGTACACCTCTTAGTATGCCCAATACTAATTTATTCGTCTTCTAAATATTGCTCCCAGAAATGGTGGAAGAAATACTCATGTCACCTGATCTACATATGCATGTTACCACAGTAATATTCTGGACACAAAATGCAAAAGTCACACGTATGATTGTACCAAAGCCTAAATGGAAACTTAACATGGATTACTAAAAACATCCATATCCAGGTTGCCTAATGCTCTCAAATGTCAATCCTATTGGTGACCACATTTTTGTTTCTTCCTAAGATTATATATTCAACCTCAAAACTGTTGGAAATGTCTAGTTTTTTCACTCACTTTGTACTTTGCCTGATTTCCTAATGTCTCTATTGATATCTACTTTCCTACATATTTTTCCCAGTTCAACATTGTGACTGCCCCTTCACATGTGCTGACATTGACATTCACTCTCTAACCAAAACCCTATTGCTAATGAACTTTGGTCCAAATCCTATACTCTATCTTCTTCCGAAACATACTGACTATCTTCCTGATCCTATCGACTATCCCTTTTTGAGTGGATGTACTCTACTACATTCAATCATCCGAGGTACAAGGTCCTATGCCATTGTATATCGATTTTCTGAAATATGTATGCAGAACATAATTCAAAGCTACGTGTCCCAATCTATTGCCCAATGCACTTCTGAGCTTCAAATCTTACCTAGATTTCTGTTTCCATACTTATATTTAACCACTATATTTCTATATATTGCAGGTTCCCAATACCATTATTCATCCCGCAGAATGATTCCTAACCCAAATCGAACCTGTTATTAACCCTAACCATACACTGTTGCCTCAATCTAACATTACAAAAGAGCAGGGACAGGGCTATTCTTTCAATAAGGGAGTAGGTGATCTTCCAACTGCTGAGAACCTCAAAGTTCGATGTAGAAATTATCCCTGGAGAAGATGTAGGCAGCTATGAAGGACCTGAATGAGCAAAAGCCATCTTCCATGGCAAACAACCTGCACAGGACGAAGGGATGTGTATGCATCAGACTCTCTCTTCTTAATGTAGAGAAGATGGACCTAACCAGGCCTTCGTGGAGAGCTGTTCCATGGTGTCTATTTTGATATACCATTCTAACTAGTCAAATTGTCACAGGAAGTAGGGGCACCCTCCAACTCATGGGACCATTGTAAGCAAGTGTTAGGACAAAGTTGTTGCCAAGGCAGTGGCCTCATTCAATTCCAAAGAAAGTGACATACCTCATTTTCTTGGTGATGGAACTCTCTGAAATTGGGATGCAAGAAGCCAGGCACCAAGAGCCAGTCCCAGTCCCAGTCCCAGTGGGCTCACTTGTTTGGATTTACCAAGTACAGAGTCAGACCTTCTTGGTACCTACTGATGTGAGGATGGCCAAATGCCAGTAGAGCTCTGAAGAGGGGCCTTTCTTGAGACAGCAGGTTGTGGCTAACCACTGGCTCCTCCCAGAATAACAGAGTTGGCCAAGGAGACAAGATCTGAGACCGGACAGGCCATTTCGAGTGGAACATAGTATGGCCCACCAGTCAGAGGACACTCCAGATAGTTAAAGACCTATTTTTGGGAAGGAGGTGCCTTTTTGGTTGTGGGTGTGAGTTTGTGGTTTTGTTTCATGTTCTGAGAATAGGTAGGAAATGTGGTTGGTTTGGTTTGGAGTCGACTTTTTCTAGTAAGTCTTTAGACAAGGCGAGTGTTTCTATGTCTGTGTAGCCACTGTGTCCGTGGTTTTAGACATTAGAAACGAGAACGCATCAATGGAGGTGTCCTGTCTAGTAGAAAGATTCACAGCATTCATCCTGCACAATTGATTAATGGACTGTTGCTTGCCTTATGGATGGGAAACACCTACTAACTTCCTAGCTTGCTGTTTTCTTCCTGAATTCTGGCCACTCTCCAGAATAGTATCATGGTTTATTGTCCAAGATATGTACCACCTCCAAACTCTGTGACATGGCCATGTCCTTGATAGCTGAAGGGAATGGGAACATCTCAGAAAACTCAGATACCAGTGTGACCAGTAAAGTCTCAGTGGAGAAACCCTGCTTGGCTTCATTTGCTTATCTATGTTTCTGTTGCCTTGAATGTCAGGAAGGTCTTTGCCTCAGGCCACCCCTTTGTGAAGCCTGAAGAAATAGTTTTCAAATGGAAATGAATGGGCATCACCTGTGGCTCTTTGCTTAATTGCTCTGGAAAGGGATGTGTCTTAATCAGACACTAGGCCCTGTTTGAGGCTGTGGCTAAAATTCTCAGCTCCTGATAGATCTAAAGAAGATCCCATGTGTGCATCCAAACCAAAATGGCAAAAAATCTGTCATTGTGGATGAAGTCTCTTGCCTTCTTCTGTTTGGTTCCTGACCTCCATCAAGTGAGAATAGGGATCCTTTGGATCAAATGAGTTCTTCAAATTCCTGCAGAACTGCTTGGGTTGTCTCATGATGCCAAATCACATAAAGAATCTATACCTGACAGTCAGTAGGCCTCAAATTGGAGAAGCAGAGCAGTATTTATGGCAGGCCTATTTGATCACTCCTGGTTCATAAGAAGGGTGAACAGGCCACCCTTACTTTGGACATATCAGGGGCAAGGGTGCATTATTTGGACACTGTCTTGGGCTGCGCCACTCTTGGAAACCTGCAGCCAGAGTTAATGATGAGTGTTTATATGGTTAAAGATAAGGGCAATGTGGGAATGTTTTGGTTTTAAATGTGGTCATTTTTGTGGCGTTTGGAATAGATGACTGGGTCCACATGGGCTTGAACTCTGGTGTGATTCCCCTTAGAAACTGAGTTCTGAAACTGACCTCAGAGAAGTATTGCCATGAGTTGTGTTGGGATTGTAGGAGGCCATGCATAAGAGTTGCCCTTGAAACCTGAGATCTAGGCCCAGGAAAGCTTTCAACAAAGCACTGAGAATCTCAGCAAGGATATCACATGATTTTATTCTGAAAAACTTGGCAGCCACAGTTAAGAGTCAAAACACACAAGGACCTCACATTATAGACCTTAAAGGGCTTTTCTTCATGTGACCTTTTGGGCACACTCTGGGAAGCCTTGCCTGTGAGAGTTCCTCAGAGCTTTCATTGAAATGAGCTTCCTCACCATTTAATGGTTCCGGGATGAATGGAAACCCCAAAGTGCCTTCAACTTCATTCTTGAAAAATGGATAGATAAATATCATAAAATTTTTGAAATTCCCAATGACCAGGTGGCACTGGATAACCATTGGATGTCCCATTGCTGATCATGAGTGTACCAGACAGTGCCTTGATTTACTGGGTTTCTTGAAAATGGTGTAGAACAGAGATGCCAGTAAGTTAGAGCGTGCTGAGTAGTGGGCCTAGAGCAGTGGTGTGCAGGTGTGTGATAATACATCTGTGGTGTGGCCATGTGGATATTACATTGGCTTCCAAATTGCTTGTGACTGACTTCGTGCAGCCAGCAGACCATTATATGAAATGGCATCTTGTAATATGGAGAGGTTTCAGGGCAATGTTCAGAATCAGGTTGGTATGGTCAAGGGGGCAAGCAATGTGGGATAGAAGCCAAGTTGGGGCATTCTCCTGCAGACCCTGACCCACCACATGTTACAGGACTCCCTCCAGCACTGTTTCCCAGTTGAATTCCTTGTATGTCGTGAAGCAAATACAAAACACCCAGTGCAGCAGCAAGAAACACCAGGAAAAGTGGAGGATGACCAAATGGCTTCAAAGTCCACATGGGGAGACACTTAGCCCCCAGTGACCACAGTTTAGCTACAAAGAGTGAATTCAGCACTGCAGCCTCATGTTCATTGGAAAATAAGAAACCATGTCCTCCAGGTCACATAGATGCAGACCAAACTTTGATGGTCTCACTACAAAGGAAGTTAAGCTCCTGACAACAACATATATTTCAACTACCCAAACTCAGAGGCAGTTTCTCAAGAAGTCTTTAGGCCAGCATAGGTCCATGTTTGTGGAGGGTTTACACTGTCCTTTACTTTTGGAAACTGTTCTACCACCTCCATAGTTGTGTAATGCTGAGCATTTTCCAGTCCAGATATGTATTCACATATTTTCTAACTCTTCTCCTCTAATTGTGTCATACTAGGGGCGAAGATAATTTCAAGGCATTCTTTTGGATGAGAGTGGGAATATATTTTGTAGCACATATTTTCATGCATATTAGATTCATTTTCCTATTTTCTACTTGAAATACTGAATCCCTGACACTAACCCATAACCTACTATACTCTGACTACTAATCCTAATATGATGGAGAAAAATAACTCAAACAGAATAGAAATACAAGCATATCAGAGGAGGCATAGTGTATAGTTGGACACGGCTTTTGCGTGACAAAGTGTTGGTGTTATAAATCTAGTCAATTTGTAATTGATATAGTTCTCCATGTGTTTTTAAAGTTAACAAATATGTGAATTCCTCTCTCCCATTCTATGTAGCCTATTCAGCACATCTATTTTTATATGCATATATAGAATCCTACCTGGTATCACACGTACATTCTTGTCAGGTGTCTGACTTGGCAGATACAAATTGTGAGAAGTGATCACTCCTCATAAACACTGTGGGATCTGAAAATTCATCCTCTCTCTGAGCTTCCTAGTTGAACAATATTATACATAATTCCATGTTCAGGAAAATGAGTATTTTTCGATCTGTGGATGATATATATTTCATGATGAATTTCGATTGGCATATATACTACTACTTTTTAATGTGTGTGTGTGTGTGTGTGTGTATACACACTCCAGATGTTTTAAAATATTAAATATATGTGTCTTATTATACACTCCTTAATTTCATTCTAGTTCATGTATGTGGATTTATAGTCAACATTTCACAAGATTATTCTCGGAAATATTCAACCACCTGAAATACTATTTGTTTCCTATTACTGAAAATTAACTTCAGTGAATCGTGAATACAAATCCTAATATTTCTACAATAATTGACCCAGTTTCTCATTAATGCAAGTAGATTCCTATGGGACATGATGTGTATTTTTATGTTCATTCTTATTCACCACTGGTATTTTACTATTTCTTCAGTTTATGCACATTATAAGATATATATTTCATCCACAAGTTACAAAATTATAGGCATTTGTTTCACTTTCAATCATTTTCTGCTTCGAAACACATGTATTCCTCCATGTTTCTTGACTGGTCTTCTCATGAGACTTCTTTCCAAATACATTATTTTCGATTTCCATAATCACTTTTGAAGCAAAACTCACACACCCTTCATGATAATCCATAACCCTAATATTACCATTAGATGTATAACTGGTTGGAATGAATGATTTTGTATCAATATAATATTTCTTATATATTTTCAGATATCAATTCAATCCATGATTTAAAGTGAAACCAGTTATATTATTTATTCACTGTACAGTCTATTCATGCTTTTTCTTTATATTCATAGACACAGGGTACACCTCTTTGTAAACCCAATACTAATTTATACGTCTTCAAATTATTGGTCTCAGAAATGATGGAAGAAATACTCATGTCACCTTATATACATATACATTTTATCACAGTAATATTTGGACACAAAAAGAAAAGGTCACACTTATGTTTGTACCAAAGCCTAAATGTAAAGTGAATATGGATTACTAAAAACATCCATGTCCAAGTTGCCTAATGCTCTCAAAAATCAATCCTATTTGTGACAATATATTTGTTTCTTCCTAAGATTATATATTCAAATTCAACCCTGTTGAAAACATCTAATCCTTTCTCTCACTTTATACTTTTCCTGATTTCATAATGTCTCTATTGATTGCTTTCCTACATATTTTCCCCAGTTCATCATTGTGACTGACTCTTCACATGTGCTGACATTTCCATTCACACTCTAATGGAAACCCTATTGCTAAGAAACTTTTGTTCCAAATCCTATACTCACTCTTCCTCCTAAACCTACTGACTATCTTCCTAATCCTACCTATTAACGCTTTCTGACTGGATGTTCCCTTCTACATTCAATAATCCAAGGTACAGGGTCTTATGCCATTGTATATCGATCTCTCTGAGACATCTCTGCAGAACATAATTCAATGCTAAGTATCACAATCCCTTGATCCCAATGCTAAGTATCATAATCCCTTGAAGCCCAATCCCCTTCTGGGCTTCAAATTTTACTTAGATTTCTGTTTTCCTACATACATTTCACCTCATTATTCTTGTACAATTATTCATCCAGCAGAATAATTTCTAACCCAAATCGAACATGTTATTAACCCTAACCATACACTGTTCCCTCAATCTAACTTTACAGACGAGCAGGGACAGAGTTGGTCTTACAATATAGGAATGTAGGGGATCTTCCACCTGCTGAGAACCACAAAGTTCCATGCAGAAATGATCACTGGAGAAGATGTAGGCAGCTATGAAGGACCTGAGAGAGCAAAAGTCATCTTCCCTGGCAAACAACATGGTCAGAATGAAGGGTTGTTTCTGAATCAGCCTCTCTCTTTTTAATGTAGAGAAGATGGACCAAACCAGGCCTGTGTGGAGAGCTGCTCCTGGGTGCCTATGGTTGATATAGCATTCTAACTTGTGAAAGTGTCACAGGAAGTAGGGGCAGCCTCTTTCTCATGGTAGCCTTGGAAGCAACTGTTAGGACAAAGAGGTTGCCAAGGCAGTGATCTGATTCAGTTCCTGAAGGAAGTGACCTCACATCACTTCTTTGGTGATGGAACTCTCTGAACTTGGGATCCAGGAAGACAGGAACCCATAGCCAGTCCAGTCCCAGTCCCAGTGGTCTCCTTGTTTGGATTTACCAAGGACA
This sequence comes from Callospermophilus lateralis, assembly GCF_048772815.1. Lineage (NCBI taxonomy): Eukaryota > Metazoa > Chordata > Mammalia > Rodentia > Sciuridae > Callospermophilus > Callospermophilus lateralis. The sequence continues at coordinate 219,341 of NW_027512554.1, forward strand.
CAGACATTCATTTTTGGTACCTACTGATGTGAGGATGTCCAAAACGCAGGAAAGCTCTGAAGAGGGGTTTTTCCTGAGAAAGCAGGTAGTGGCACACTGCTGGCTCCTGACAAATTCACAGAGTTGCACAAGGAAAGCACGTCTGAGACAGGAAGGCCATTTATTTGGAACATACTATGGCCCACGAGTCAGTGGAAACTCCAGATAGTCACAGACCTACTTGGGGGAAGGAGGTGTCTTTGTGGGTGTGCGTGGGGATTTGTGAATTTGTCCCATGTTCTGAGAATAGGTAGGAATGGCGGTTTGTTTGTTTTGGCGGGACCTGTTTGTAGTAAGTCGTTTGACAAGGCATGTGTTTGGATATCAGTGTATCCCACTGTGCCCCTGGTTGTAGACATTAGAAAAGAAAATGCATCAATGGATGAGTCCTGTCTAGTTGAAATCTTCTCAGCATTCATCCTGCCCAATTTATGAATGGATTGTGGCTTGTCTTATAGATGGGCAACACCTACTATCTTCCTAAGTTCCTGTTTTCTTCCTGAATTGTGGGCACTCTCCAGAATAGACTGATGGTTTTGTGTCCAAAATATGTACCACCTCCAAGCTCTGTGACATGGCCATGTACTACATAGCTGAAGGGAATGTTGAGCATCTCAGAAAACTCAGATATCAGTGTGACCAGGAAAGTCTCAGTGGAGAAACCCTGCTTTGGGAATTTTGCTTACCTATTGTTCTGTTGCACTGAATGTCAGGAACATCTTTGCCTCAGGCCACCCCTTTGTGAAGCATGAAGAAAACAGTTTTCAAATGGAAATAAATGGGCATCACCTGTGGCTCTTTGCTTAATTGCTTTGGAATGGGATGTGTCTGATTCAGGCTCTTGGCCCCCTGTGAGGCTGTGGCCTAGATTCTCAGAACCTGAGGGATCTAAAGAAAGATCTCTTGTGTATCCAAAACCAAAATGGCCAAAAGAGCAGTCATTGTGGATGAAGTCTCTCGAATTCTTCTAAGGATCCTGACCTCCATCAAGTGAGAATCAAGATCTTTTTGGTCAAATGAGTTTTTCAAAGCCCTGAAGAGGCTAGCCCAGAGGTGCTTGGTTTTTCTCATGACTCCATTTAACATTAAGAATCTAAACCCAAGAGTCAGTAGGCCTAAAATTGGAAAATCGAAGCAGTATTAACAGCAAGCCTTTTTGATCACTCATGGTTCACCGGAAGGGTGTCCAGGCCACCATGACTTTAGGCAAATGAGGGGCAAGGGAGCTTATTTTGGATACTGTCTTAGGCTGCGCAACTCATGAAAACCACCAGCCAGTGGTTATGATGTGTGTCTATATGGAAGAACATGAGGGCCATGTGGGAGTGTTTTGGTTTTAATTGTGGTCATTTGTGTGGCATTTGGAAGAGATGACTGGGTCCACCTGGGATTGAACTCAGGTGTGATTTACCTTAGAGACTGAGTTCTGGAACTGACCTCAGAGAAGTATTGCCATGAATTGTGTTGGGATTTTAGCAGGCCATGCATTAGAGTCACCCTTGGAAACTGAGATCTAAGCCCAGGGTTACTTTCCACAGAGCACTGAGAATCTCAGCAAGGATATCACATGATTTTATTTTGAAAGACTTGACAGCCATAGTTGAGAGTCAAAACACACATGGACCTCACATTGTAGACCTCAATGGGCCTGGCTTCATGTGACCTTGGGCCACTCTTTGGGAAGCCTTTCCTGTGAGAGTTCTCCAGAGCTTTCATCGAAATGAGCTTACTCAATATTTAATGGCTCCTGAATGAATTTAAACCCACAGTGCCTCCAACTTCATCCTTCAAAAATGGCTAGATAACTACCACCAAATTTTGAAATTCCCATGACCAGGTGGCACTGGAGAACCTTTCGATGTCCTGTTGCTGATCATGAGTGTACCAGAAAATGCCTTCATTGACTGCGTTTCATGAAAATGGTGTAGAACAGACATGCCAGTAAGTTGGAGCCTGCTGAGTAGTGGGCCTAGAGCAGTTGTGTGCAGGTGTGTGACAATACATCTGTGGTGGGGTCATGTGGATCTTACATTGGCTTTCAAATGGCTTGTGACTGACATGGTGCAGCTAGCAGAACTTTGTATGTAAAGGCATCATGTTACATGGAGAGTTTTCAGGGCAATATTCAGAATCAAGTTCCTATGGTAAAGGGGGCAAGCAATGGGGGATAGAAGCCTGGTTGGTGCAATCTCCTGCAGACCTTGACACACCATACGTTACAGGACTCCCTCCAGCATTGTGTCCCAGTTTAACTCCTTGTATGTCATGAACCAAATACAAAACACCCACTGCAGCAGCAAGAAACACCACGAAAAGTGGAGCATGACCAAATGATTTCAAAGTCCAGACGGGGAGACACTTATCCCCCAGTGGCCACAGTTTAGCTACAAAGAGTGAATTCAGCACTGCTGCCTCATGTTCATTGGACAATAAGAATTCATGTCCTCCAGGTCACAAAAATGCAGACCCAAGTTTGATGGTCTCACTACAAAGGAAGCTAAAGCTTCTGACAACAACATATATTTCAAGTACCCAACCTCATTGTCAGTATCTCCAGAAGTGTTTAGGCCAGCAGAGTTCCATGTTTGTGGAGTTTTACCCTGTCCCTAAGGTTTGGAAACGTCTCTTCCACATCAAAGGTTGTGAACTACTGAGCATTTTCCATTCTACGTATGTATTCACAGATTTTCTAACTCTTCTCCTCTAATTGTTTCTTACATGGGGCATGGTTATTTCAAGCCATTGTTCTGAATGAGAGTGGGAATTTTTTGTGTGTAGCACATATTTGCATACACATTGGATTCATTTTCCAATTTTCCATTCGAAATACTGAATCCCTGACACGAACCCATACCCTACTAGACTCTGACTACTAATTCTAATATGATGCAGAAAAGTAACACAAACAGAATTGAAATACAAGCAGTTCAGACGAGGCATGGTGTATAGTTGATCTTGCCTTTTGCATGATAAATGTTAGGTGTTATAAATCCAGTCTATTTTTAATTGAAATAGATCTCCATGTGTTTTTAAAGTTAACAAATATGGGAATTCCTGTCTCCCTTTGTCTGTAGCCTATTCAGCAATGTATTTTTATATGCACATATCAAATCCTACCTGGTGTCACACCTACATTCTTGTGAGGTGACTGACTTGGGAGATACAATTTGTGAGAAGACATCACTCCTCCTAAACGCTGTTGGAACTGAAAATTCAAATAATGGGTGAGCTTCCTAGTAGAACAACATTATACATAAATCCCTGTTAAGAAAATTGAATATTTTTGGATCTGTGATTGATGTATATTTCATGGTGAATTTCGATTTGCATATATGTTGCTACATTTTAATATCTGTTTTTGTGTGTGTGTGTGTATACACACACACACCCACACACTCTCCAGATTTTTCAAAATATGAAATATATGTATCTTATTTACACTCCCTAAATTCATTTATGTTCAAGTATGTGGATTTATAATCAACTTTTCACAAGATTTTTCGCAGAAATATTTATCCACCTGAAATACATATTTGTTTCCTAGTACTGAAAACTAACTTCAGTGAATGGTACATACAAATCCTGTTGATAGCCACAGCCAAGGTTCTCCAGTAAGGACCATATGTACTTTTGAACAACCAAAGGCAGGCATGGTCCCTAAGCCACAGGCTTGTTGTTTAAACAGAGAGGGGGAGATGTTGAGAGCCACAGCCAAAGGGGCCCCAGGAAACCTCCAACTGCCAGGAAACTTCCAGCTGCCGGCTGATGATTGGCTCACAGCGGCCCCAGCAACATCTAGCTGATTGGCTCCTCTGTGGTGATGCTCATTGCAGATGCTCATTGAGCTGTTTCCCCGCCCATTCAGACTGCCAGTGGATGATTGGCTCACAGAGGCCCCAGCAACATCTAGCTGATTGGCTCCTCTGTGGTGATGCTCAATGGGATGTTTCCTTGCCCTTTCAGACAACGGAGCTGCTCATTGGTGGACTTTTTTGGCTCCACCCATGTGACCCAGCCAATCGGCCTCAAAAGGAGGATGCTTGTGGTTGAGGGAGAGGCTTGTGGGAAGACTGTGGTGGCAGTTGGGCTCTGAGGGTTTTTCCTGAGAAGCTGTTTTGTTTGGTTTGTGTGGTTCTAAAAATAAAGTTCGTTTCTTTTGACAATTGGCTCCTGAATTGCGCCCAGCCAGACTGATGATAATCATGTAAAATGTTGATTTTAAATCCACATACATGAACTTGAATGAATTTAGGGAGTGTATAATAAGACACATTTATTTCATATTTTGGAAAATCTGGAAAATCTCGTGAATATATATATATATATATATATATATATATATATATATATATATATATATATACATATATATACATATACACACACACACAACAATAAAATGTAGCAATATATATGCCAATCAAAATTTATCATGAAATATATATCATTCACATATCTAAAAATATTCATTTTACTGAACATGGATTTATGTATGATGTTGTTCACTAGGAAGCTCACCCATAGGTTGAATTTTCAGTTCCATCAGTATTTAGGGGAAGTTATCTATTCTCATAATTTGTATATTCCAAAGTCAGTGAGCTCACAAGAATGTACGTGTGTTACCAGGTAGGAGTCTATATATGCATAAAAATATACATGTTCTAAAGAGGCTACAGAGAAAAGGAGACAGGAATTTACATATGTGTTAACTTTGAAAACTCATGGAGAAATATTACAATGAAAAGTTGACTAGATTCATAACACATATCCTTGATAAAGGAGAAGGAAAATCCAAGTATACACCATGCCTCCTACAAAAGGCCTGTATTTCTATTCTGTTAGGTTTCTTTTTCTCCATCATTTTAGGATAAGTAGTCAGAGTCTAGTAGCATATGGGTTAGTGTCGGGAATTCAGTATTTCAAATGGAAAATAGGATAATGTATCCAATGTGTATGCAAATATGTGCTACACAATTATCTTCCCACTCTCACCTAGAACAATGCCTTGACATTACCTTTGCCCCAAGTGAGACACAATTAGAGGAGAAGAGTAAGAAAATCTGTGAATACATATCTGGAATGGAAAATTCTCAGGAGTTCTCAACCTGGGAGCAGGTAGAGGAGTTTCCAGAAGTAAGGATCTGAGTAAACACTCCACAACCATGGAGGTCTGATGGAAAAAAGACTTCTGGAGAAACTGCCTCTGAGGTGTGGCACTTGAAATATATGTTTTTGTCAGTAGCTTTGTCTTCATTTGTAGTGAAACCATCAAAGCTGGGTCTGAATCTATGTGACCTGGAGAACATGGTTTCTTATTTTCCAATGAACCTGAGGCAGCAGTGCTGATTTTTCTCTTTGTAGGTAAACAGAGGCCACTGGGCCAAAGTGTCAAACTGTGTGGACGATGAAGCCATTTAGTCATCCTTCAATTTTCATGGTGTTTCTTGGTGCTGAACTGGGAGTTTGGTATTTGCTTCAAGAAATACAAGGAGTTCAACTGGGACACAGTGTTGGAGGGAGTTCTGTGACATGTGGTGGGTCAGAGTCTCCAGGAGAACGCACCAATCCGGCTTCCATCCCACATAGCTTGCCCCCTTGACCATAGCAACCTGATTCTGAACATTGCCCTGAAACCTCTCCATATAACAAGATGCCTTTGCATATAAGGGTCTGCTGGGTGCACCATGTCAGCTAAAAGCCATTTGGAAATCAATGGCAGATCCACATGGCACCACCATAAAAATTTTATCACACACCTGCACACCACAGCTCTGGGCCAAATACTCCGCAGTCTCCATCTAACCGACATCTCTGTTCTACACCACTTTCATTATACCCAATCAATCAAGGCACTGTCTGGTACACTAATGATGAGCAACAGAACATCAAAGGTTCTCCAGTGCCACCTCATCATGCGAATTTCAAAAATTTCATGGTATTTATCTAGCCATTTTACAAGGATGAAGTTGGAGGCATTATTTGTTTCAATTCTTTCAGGAATTATTCAATGTTGAGGAAGCTCATTTCAAGGAAAGTTCTGGAGAACTCTCACAGGCAAGGCTTTCCAAAGAGTGGCCAAATAGTCACATGAAGCCAGGCCAATTGAGGTCTACAATGTGAGGTCCATGTGTGTTTTGACTCTCAACTATGTCTGGCAAGTATTTCAAAATAATATCATATGATATTCTGTCTGAGATTCCCAGTGCTCTGTGGAAAGCCAGCCCGGGCCTAGATCTCAGTTTCAACGGGCGACTCTCATGGGTGGCCGCCTAAAATCCCAAAACAAATCATGGCAATACTTCTCTGAGGTAAGTTCCAGAACTCAGTCTCTAAGGGGAATCACACCAGAGTTCAAGCCCTGGTGGACCCAGTCGTCTCTTCCGACTGCCACATAAATGACCACAAGGAAAACCAAAAAACTCCCAAATGGCCCTCATCTTCTTCCATATAGACGCTCATCATAACCTCTGGCTTGACGTTTCCTTGAGGGGCACAGCCCAAGACAGTGTCCAAAATAATCTCCCTTTCCTCTCATTTGCCTAAAGTCAAGGTGGCCTGGAGACCCATTCTGTGAACCAGGAGTGATCAAATAACCCTGACTTTAGTACTGCTCTGCTTCTCTAATTTGAGGCCTACTGTCTGTGGAGTATAGATTCTTGATGTGAATTGGAGTAATGAAAAAACCCAATAACCCATTGGCTACCCTCTGCAGGGTTTTGAAGAACTCATTTGACCCAATAAATCCCTATTCTCATTTTATGGAGGTCAGGAACCTTACAGAGGAAGGTGAGAGACTTCATCCTCAATGAATGCTTTTTGGGCCATTTTGGTTTTTGATGTGCCTTCTGGAATGTTACATACGTTTTTTTTTTTTTTTTGGTTTTAGTGCCTTCTGGAATGTTACATAATTTTTTTCTTTAGACATTATTGCCAGAGTTCCTATCTTCATCCCAGTGCAGGTGAAATCAAAGATAATTCCAGTCTACAGCTTCTGCAATAGCCATCCCTGTACTGCTTGCAGAACTTGCCTGGACACATGTGAACTCACCTAAATGCATTGTGAACTATCTGTTGGTGCAGCGACTTGTCGTAGTGTTGGGGTATATTTGCTGATGATGTCATCGGTGGTACAATTTTTCCAAAAGGAGCCGTCAATTGGCTTGGTGTATCTTCCTCCCTTCTGCGTGTCATGATCGTCCAGCTAAAATTTGGGGGGGCCAACAGAGGTGAGGCAAAGAACCTCACCCACCCCCGCTGGTACAAAGACCTCTCCACAGGTGTGGCTCTATACTGGACGGGTAGTCAGTGACGGGTAAGATCCAATTGCAATGGTACCAACTTAACGGGTAAAGACCATATGTACTATTGGACAACCTAAGGCAGGCACGGTCCCTAAGCCACATGCATGTTGTTTAAACAGAGAGGGGAAGATGTTGAGAGCCACAGCCGAAGGGGCCCCAGCAAAATTCCTGCTGCCAGCAAACTTCCAGCTGCCGGCTGATGATTAGCTCACAGCGGCCCCAGCAACAACTAGCTGATTGGCTCCTCTGCGGTGATGCTCAATGGGCTGTTTCCCTGCCCTTTCAGACCACAAAACTGCTCATTGGGGGACTTTTTTTTACTTTGCCCACATGACCCAGCCAATCGGCCTCAAGAGCAGGAGGATTGTGGGAGGCGGAGAGAGGCTCATGTGGGAGGGAGAGGTTTTGGGAAGCCAGTGGTGGCAGTTGGGGCTCTGAAGGTTTTTCCTGAGAGGCTGTTTTGTTTGGCGTGTGTGGTTCTAAAAATAAAGTTCGTTTCTTTTGGCAAGTGGCTCCTGATTGTGCCCAGCAAGACTGCGGCATTATCCTAATATTTCTACAATAACTGACCCAGTTTAACATCAATGCAAGTAGATTCCTGTGGGAGAGGACATGATGTGTATTTTGACGTTCATTTTTATGTAACAGTGGTACATTACTATTTCTTCAGTTTATGCACATCATAGGATATATATTTGATCCACAAGTTCACAAATATATAGGCATTTGTTTCACTTTCAATCACTTTCTGCTTCAAAACACATGTATTCCTCCAGGTTTCTTGACTGGTCTTTTCATGAGACTTCTTTCCAAACACATTATTTCCGATTTCCATAATCACTTTTGAAGCAAAACTCACACATTCTTCATGAAAAACCATAATGCTGATATAACCATTAGATATATTACTGGTTGGAATGAAGGATTGTATATCAATGTAAGATTTTCTGTATATTTTCAGATATCAATTCAATCCATTATTTAAAGTTAGAACCAGTTATAATATTTATTTACAGTATGGTCTATTCATGCATTATTTCTATAATTATAGACACAGTGTACACCATTTTTACCTCCAAAATTAATTTATACGTCTTCAAAATATTGCTCCCAGAAATGGTGGAAGAAATACTCATGTCACCTGATCTACATATACATTTTACCACAGTAGTATTCTGCACACAGAAAGAAGAGGTCAAACTTATGTTTGTACCAAAGCCTAAATGAAAAGTGAGCATGGATTACGGAAAACATCCATGTCCATGTTGCCTAATGCTCTCAAAAGTTCATCCTTTTGGTGACTACATGTTTGTTTCTTCCTAAGATTATATATTCAAACTCAAGCCTGTTGAAAATGTATAATTCTATCACTCACTTTATACTTTGCTGATATCCTAATGTCAATTGATATCTGCATTCCAACTTTTTTCCCCAGTTCATCCTTTTGACAGACTCTCCACATGTGCTGACAATTACATTCACTCTATCCGAAACCCTACAGCTAAAGATCTTTTTTTCCAAATCCTATACTCACTCTTCTTTCAAAACCTACCAACTATCTTACTAATCCTACAAATTATCCCTTTTTGACTGGATGTTCTCTTCAACATTCAATAAACCAAGGTACAAGTAATTATGCCATTGTATATCGATTTATCTGAGACATCTGTGCAGAATATAATTCAAAGCTAAGAATCCCAGCTAAGGGTCCAATGCAATTCTGGGCTTCAAATATTACCTAGATGTCTGTTTTCATACTTATAATTCACTTATATTCTTATAAATATCGCACGTTCCTAATACCATAATTCATCCCGCAGAATGATTCCTAACCCAAATGGAACATGTTATTAACCCTGACCATACACTGTTCTCTCAATCTAACTTTACTGAAGAGCAGGGACAGAGTTGGTCTTTCAATACAGAAATTAGGGGATCTTCCACTTGCTGAGAACCTCCAAGGTCATTAAAGAAATGATCCCAGGATTAAATGTAGGCAGCTATGAATGACGTCAGAGAGCAAAAGTCATCTTCCATGACAAACAACCTGGTTAGCATGAAGGGATGTCTGAATCAACATTTCTTTTCTTAATGTATAGAAGATGGACCAAACCAGGCCTATCTGGAGAGCTTTTTTGGGGTGCCTATGGTTGATATACCATGCAAAATTGTGAAAGTTTCACTGGAAGTAGGGGCAGCCTCCAACTCATTGGACTCTTGGAAGCAACTGTTAGGACAAATTGGTTGCCAAGGCAGTAACCTGATTCAGTTCCTGAAGGAAGTGACCTACGTCACTTCCTTGGTGAAGGAATTCTCTGAACTTGGGATCCATGAAGACAGGCACCCAGAGCCAGTCCCAGTCCCAGTCCCAGTGGGCTCACTTGTTCGGTTTTACCAAGGACAGGGTCAGTCTTTCTTGGTACCTACCTATGTGAGGATGGCCAAAGGCCAGGAGAGCTCTGAAGAGGGACCTTTTCTGAGAAAGCAGGTAGTGGCTCACCGCTGGCTCCTGACAACTTCACAGAGTTGGCCAAGAAGACCAGATCTGAGTCAGGACAGGACATTTCGGGAGAACATTGTATGGCCCACCAGTCAGAGGACACTCTGGATAGTCACAGACCTACTTGGGGGAAGGAGGTGCCTTTGTGGGAGTGGTTGTGGTTTTGTGGTTTTGTCACATGTTCTGAGAATAGGTAGAAAATGCAGTTTGTTTGGTTTGGATTGCACTGTTTCTAGTAAGTCGTTTGACATGTGAGTGTTTCTATGTCTGTGTATCCCACTGTGTCTGTGGTTGTAGACATTAGAAAAGAGAATGAATTAATGGATGTGTCCTGTCTAGTAGAAAGCTTCCTGGCATTCATCCTGCCCAATTGATGAATGTACCGCGGCTTGCCTTCTGGATGGGCAAAACCTACTATCTTCCTAAGATCCTGTTTTCTTCCTGAATTCTGGCCACTCTCCAGAATAGGCTCATGGTTTTGTGTCCAAGATATATACAACCTCCAAGCTCTGTGACATGACCATGTACTTGATAGCTGAAGTGAATGGGGAGCATCTCAGAAAACTCAGATATCAGTGTGACCAGGAAAGTCTCAGTGGAGAAACCCTGCTTTGGGTCTTTTGCTTACCTGTTTTTCTGTTGCCCAAATGTCAGGAAGGTCTTTGCCTCTGGCCACCCCTTTGTGAAGCCTGAAGAAAACAGTTTTCAAATGAAAATGAATGGGCATCACCTGTTGCTCTTTGCTTAATTGCTTTGTAAAAGGATGTGTCTTAATCAGCCTCTTGGTTCTGTGTGAGGTTGTGGCTTAGATTCTCAGCACCTGATGCATCTAAAGATAGATTCCATGTGTGCATTCAAAACAGAAATGGCAAATGAGTCTCTTGCCTTCCTCTATTAGATTCCTGACCTTCATCAAGTAAGAATCAGGATCCTTTAGTTCAAATGAGTTCTTTGAACCCCTGCAGAAGTGCTTGGGTTTTCTGATGACTCCAAATCACATAAAGAATCTATACCTGACAGTCAGTAGGCCTCAAATTGGAAAAGCAGAACAGTATTAACTACATCCCTATTTGATCAGTTCTGGTTCACAGTAAGGGTGTGTAGGCCACCCTGACTTTCGTCAAATTAGGGGCAAGGGAGCTTATTTTGGACAGTGTCTTGGTCTGCGCCCCTCATGGAAACCTCCAGCGAGAGGTTATGATGAGTGTCTATATGGAAAAACATGAGTGCCATGTGGGAGTGTTTTGGTTTCAATTGTGGTCATTTGTATGGCAGTTGGAAAAGATGACTGTGTCCACCTGGGTTTCAACTCTTGTGGGATTCCCCTTGGAGACTGAGTTCTGGAACTGACCTTAGAGAAGTATTGCCATGAATTGTGTTGGGATTTTCAGAGGCCACACATGAGAGTCACCCTTGGAAACTGAGATCTAGGCCCAGGGTGGCTTTCCACACAGCACTGGGAATCTCAGCGAGGATATCACTTGATTATATTCTGAAAGACTTGGAAGCAATAGTTGAGAGTCAAAACACACATGGACCTCACATTGTAGACCTCAATGTGGCTGGCTTTATGTGACATTGGGCCACTCTTTCGGAAGACTTGCCTGTGAGAGTTCTCTAGAGCTTCCATTGAAATGAGCTTCCTCAACATTTAATGGTTCCTGAATGAATTGAAACCCACAGTACCTCCAACTTCATCCTTGAAAAATGGCTAGAAAATACCATGAAATTTTTGAAATTTCCATGACCAGCTGGCACTGGAAAACCATTTGATGTCCTGGTGCTTATCATGAGTATACAAGACAGTGTCTGGTTTGACTGAGTTTCATGATAATGGTGTAGAAAAGAGATGCCAGTAAGTTGGAGCCTGCTGAGTAGTGGGCCAAGAGCAGTAGAGTGTAGGTGTGTGAAAAAACATCTGTGGTGGGGCCACGTGGATCTGCCATTGGCTTAGAAATGGTTTGTGACTGACATGTGCAGCTAGCAGACCTTTGGATGTAAAGGCATCTTGTTGAATGGAGAGGTTTCAGGGCAATGTTCAGAATCATATTGCTATGGTCAAGGGGGCAACTATGTGTGATAGAAGCCTGCTTGGTACATTCTCCTGCCGATCCTGACCACAACACGTGACAGAACTCCCTGCAGCACTGTATCGCAGTTAAACTCCTTTATTTCGTAAAGTAAATACCAAACTTTCAGTGCAGCATCAAATAACATGACGAAATGTGAAGGATGATCAAATGGCTTCACAGTCCACACGGGGAGACACTTAGCCCCCAGTAGCCCCAGTTTGCCTACAAAGAGAGAATTCAGCACTGCTGCCTCGTGTTTATAGGAAAATAAAAAACCATGTTCTTCAGGTCACATAGATGCAGACTCAGCTTTGATGGTCTCACTACAAAGGAAGCTAAAGCTCCTGACAACAACATATATTTCAAGTGCCCAACCTCAGAGGCATTTTCTCAAGAAGTCTTAAGGCCGACACAGCTCCATGTTTGTGGTATTTACCCTGTCCCTTACTTTTGGAAACTCCTCTACCACCTTCAAGGTTGTGAACTCCTGAGCATTTTCCATTCCAGATATTTATTATGAACTCAAACAACAACAAGTGCTGGTGAGGATGTGGAGAAAAGGGTAAACTTGTACATTGCTGGTGGGACTGCAAATTGGTGCAGCCAAATTGGAAAGCAGTATGGAGATTTCTTGTAGAACTGGGAATGGAACCACCATTTGACCCAGGTATTCCCCTTCTCAGTCTATTCCCTAAAGACCTAAAAAAAATGCTACAGGGACACTGCTACATTGATGTTCATAGCAGCACAATTTACAATAGCAAGACTGTGGAACCAACCTAGATGCACTTCCATAGATGAATGGATAAAAAATGTGGCATTTATACACAATGGAGTATTACTCTGCATTAAAAAATGACAAAATGATATAATTTGCAGAGAAATGGATGGCATTAAAGCAGATTATGCTAAGTGAACCTAGCCAATCCGTAAAACCAAATGCCAAATGTCTTTATTGATATAAAGAGAGTAACTAAGAACAGAGTAGGGACGAATAGAATGAGAAGAAAATTAACATTAAACAGGGATGAGAGGAGGAAGGGAAAGGGAGAGAGAAGGGAAATTGCATGGAAATAAAAGGAGACCCTCAGGGTTATATAAATTACATACAAGAGGAGGTGAGGGAAAGGAAAAAATTATACAAGGGGGAGAAATGAATTACAGTAAAGAGGTAGAGAGAGAAGAGGGGAGGGGAGGTAAGGGGAGGGGGATAGTAGAGGTTAGGAAAGGCAGCAGAATATGACAGACACTAGTATGGCAATATGTAAATCAATGGATGTGTAACTGATGTGATTCTGCAATCTGTTTATGGGGTAAAAATGGGAGTTCATTACCTACTTGAATCACAGTGTGGAATATTATATATCAAGAACTATGTAATGTTTTGAACAAGCATAAATAAAAATTAAAAAAAAAAGAAAACTAACTTTGGTGAATGGTGCAAAGAAATCCTAATATTTCTACAGTAACTGACACAGTTTAACATCAATGCGAGTAGATTCCTGTGGGACATGATGTGTATTTTGATGTTCATTTTTATTCAACACTGGTACATTACTATTTCTTCAGTTTATTCACATCATATTATAATATTTCATCCACAAGTAAGCAAATTTATCGTCATTTTTTTCAATTTCAATCACTTCCTTCTTCAGAACTCATGAATTCCTCGGTGTTCCTTGACTGGCCTTTTCATGAGACTTCTTTCCAAACACATTATTTTCGATTTCCATAATCACTTTTGAAGCAAAACTCACACAAACTTCATGATAAACCGTAACCTAATATTAACATTAGGTGTATAACTGGTTGTCATGAATGATTGCATATCAATATAAGATTTCTTATATATTTTCAGATATCAATTCAATCCATTACTTAAAGTGGAACAAGTTATATTATTTATTGAAATTAAGGTCTATTCATGCATTATCTGTATATTCATAGAAACAGGGTACACCTCTTTTTACCCCCAATGCTAATTTATACGTCTTCAAAATACTGCTCCTAGAAATGGTGGAAGAAATAATCATGTCATCTGATCTACATACACATTTTATCACAGTAATATTCTGGAAACAAAATGCAAAGGTCCCACTTAGGATTGTACCAAAGTCTAAATGGAAAGTGAACATGGATTACTAACAACATCCATGTCCATGTTGCCTAATGCTCTCAAATGTCAATCCTATTGGTGACCTACATATTTGTTTCTTCCTAAGATTAGATATTCAATCTCAACCCTGTTGAAAATGTCTTATCCTATCACTCACTTTATACTTTGCCTGATTTCCTAATGTCTCTATTGATATCTGCTTTTCTACAAATTTTCCCCATTTCATCATTGTGTCTGATTTCTTCATATGTGCTGACATTTATATTCACTCACTGCCCGAAAAAAAATTGCTAAAGAACTTTTGTTACATATCCTATACTAACTCTACTTGCTAAACATAACGACTATCTTCTTAATCCTACCGACAATCCCTTTTGACTGGATGTTCTCTTCAGCATTCAATCATCCAAGGTTCAAGTTCCTCTGCCATTGTATATCGATTTATTTGAGAGATATGTGCACAATTCAAAGCTAAATATCCCAATCAACTGCCCAAAGCCCTTCTGGGATTCAAATCTTACTTTAATTTCTGTTTTCATACATATATTTAACCTCGATATTCTTATAAATATCACAGGTTCCCAATACAATTATTCATCCAGCAGAATGATTCCTAACCCAAATCGAACATGAAATTAACCCTAACCATACACTGTTCACTCAATCTAACTTTACAGAAGAGCAGAGACAGATTGTTCTTACAATACAGGAATGTAGGGGATGCTCCACCTGTTAAGAACCTCAAAGGTCCATGCAGAAATGATCCCTGGAGAAGATGTAGGCAGCAATGAAGGACCTGAGAGACAAAAAGTCATTTTCCATGCCAAACAACCTGGTCAGGATGAAGGGTTGTGTCTGAATCAGCCTCTCTCTTCTTAATGTAGAGAAGATGGACCAAACCAGGCTTGTGTGGAGAGCTGTTTCCGGGTGCCTAAGGTTGATATACCATTCTAAGTTGTGAAAGTGTCAAAGGAAGTAGGGGCAGCCTCCATCTCATGGGACCCTTGGAAGCAACTGTTAGGACAAAGTGGTTGCCAAGGCAGTGACCTCATTCAGTTCTTGAAGGAAGTGACCTACCTCACTTCCTTGTTGATGGAACTTTCTGAACTTGGGACCGAGGAAACCAAGCACCAGAGCCAGTCCCAGTCCCAGTCCAAGTGGTCTCATTTGTTTGGAATCACCAAGGACAGAGTCAGTCTTCTTGGTACTGACTGATGTGAGGATGGCCAAATGCCAGGAAAGATCTGAACACGGGCCTTTCCTGACTAAGTATGTAGTGGATCACCCCTGGCTCCTGACTGCTTCACAGAGTTGGACAAGGAGACCAGATCTGAGACAGGACAGACCATTAACGGGGAACATAGTATGGCAAACCTGTAAGAGGACACTCCGGATAATCACAGCCTTACTTTGGGGAAGGAGGTGTCTTTTTGAGTGTGGGTGTGTGGTTTTGTCTCTGTTCTGAGAATAGGTAGAAAAGGAGGTTTCTTTGGTTTGGAGTGAACTGTTTCTAATAAGTCGTTTTACATGGTGAGTGTTTCTATTTCTGTGTATCCCACTGTGTCCGTGGTTGTATACATTATAAAAGAGAATGCATCAATGCATGTGTCCTCTTTAGTAGAAAGCTTCCCAGTATTCATCCTGCCCATTTAATGAATGGAGCGTGGTTTCCATATCGATAGGCAACACCTACTACCTTTTTAAGTCCCTGTTTTCTTTCTGAATTCTGACAACTCTTCAGAATAGGCTCTTGGGTTTGTGTCCAAGATATGTACCACCTCCAATCTCTGTCACATGGCCATGTACTGGATATCTGAAGGGAATGGCCAACATCTCAGAAAACTCAGATATCAGTGTGACCAGAAAAGTCTCAGTGGAGAAACCCTGCTTTGGCTCTTTTGCTAACCTATTGTTCTGTTGCCCTGAATCTCATGATGTCTTTCCCTCTGGCCACCCCTTTGGGAAGCCTGAGGAAAACATTTTTTCAAAAGGAAATGAAGGGCATCACCTGTGGCTCTTTGCTTAATTGCTTTGAAAAAAGATGTGTCTGAATCAGCCTCTTGGCCCTGTGTGAGGCTGTGGCTTAGATTCTCAGCACCTGATGGATCAAAAGAAAGGTCCCATGTGTGCATCCAAAACCAAAATGGCAAATATTCACTCATTGTGAATGAATTCTTTTACCTTCCTGTGTTAGGATCCTGAATTCCATCAAGGGAGAATAGGAATCCTTTGGGCCAAATGAGTTCTTCAAATCTCTGCAGAGGGGCTTGGTATTTCTCATGACTCAAATTCACATAAAGAATCTAAATCACAGAGTCAGAAGGCCTCAAATTGAAAAAGCCAAGCAGTATTAATGGCAGGCCTATTTGATCACTCCTGGTTTACAGGAAGTGTGTCCAGGCCACCTTGATGTTAGACAAATGAGGGGAACAGGACCTTAATTTGGACACTGACTTGGGCTGTGGACCTCATTGAAAACTCCAGCCAGACGTTATAAGGAGTGTCTATATGGAAGAAGATGAGGACCATGTGGGAGTGTTTTGGTTTTAATTGTGGTCATTTGTGTGGCAGTTGGAAGAGATGACTGTTCCACTGGGCTTGAACTCTGGTGTGATTCCCCTTAGAGACTGAGTTCTTTAACTGACCTCAGAGAAGTATTGCCATGAATTGTGTTGGGATTTTAGGAGGCCACACATGAGAGTCGCCCTTGGAATCTGAGATCTAGGCCCAGGTTGGATTTCCACAGAACACTGGGAATTTCAGCCCGGATATTACATACAATTTTTCTTAAAGACTTGGCAGCCATATTTGAGTTTAAAACATACATGGACCTCACATTGTAGATCTCAATGGGCATGGCTTCATGTGACATTTTGGCCACCCTTAGGGAAACCATGCCTGTGAGAGTGCTCCAGTGCTTTCATTGAAATTAGCTTCTTCACCATTTAATGGTTCCTGAATTAATTGAAGCCCTCAGAGCCGCAAACTTCATCCGTGAAAAATGGCTAGAAAATTACCATGAAATTTTTGATATTTTCATGTTCAGCTGGCACTGAAAAAACTTGGGATGTCCTGTTTCTGATCCTGAGTATACCAGACACTGCCTTGATTGACTTTGTTTCATGAAAATGGTGTAGAACAGATATGCCAGTAAGTTGGAGCCTGGTGAGTAGTTGGCCTAGAGCAGTGGTATGCAATTGTCTGATAAAACATCTGTGTTGCGTCCATGTGGATCAGCCAGTGGCTTCCAAATGGCTTGTGACTGACATGTTGCAGCCAGCAGACCCATATATGTAAAGGCATCTTGTTATATGGAGAGGATTCACTGCAATGTTCAGAATCATATTGCTATTCTCAAGGGGGCAATCTACGTGGGATAGAACCTGGGTTGGTGCATTCTCCTGAAGACCCTGACTCACCACACCTTAAAGAACTCCCTCCACCACTCTGTCCCATTTTAACTCCTTGTGTTTCTTGAAGTAAATACCAAACTCCCAGCGGAGCAGCGAGAAACACCACGAAAAGTGGAGGATGACCAATTGGCTTCACAGTCCACACTGAAAGACACTTAGACCCCAGTGTCCATAGTTTACCTACAAAGAGAGAATTCAGCACCGCTGCCTCATGTTCATTGGATAATAAGAAACCATGTCCTCCAAGTAACATAGATGCAGACCCAGCTTTGATGGTCTCTCTACAAAGGAACTAAATCTCCTCAGAACATCAAATATTTCAAGTGCCCACCCTTAGAGGCAGTTTCTCAAAAAGCATTTAGGCCAGCAGAGCTGCATGTTTGTGGAATGTTTACCCTGTCCCTTACTTTTAGAATCTTCTCTACCACCTCCAAAGTTGTAAACTCCTGAGTATTCTCCATTCCAGATATATTCACAGATTTTCTAGCTCTTATCCTCTAATTGTGTCTTACTTGAGAAGAATGTAATGTCAAGGCATTGTTCTGGATGAAAGTGGGAAGATTTTTGTGTAGCACATATTTGCATACACATTGGATTCAATTTCCTATTTTCCATTAGAAATGCTGAATCCCTGAAACTAACATATACCCTATTAGACTCTGACTACTAATCCTAATATGATGGAGAAAAATAACACAAACAGAATAGAAATACAAGCAGTTTAGAGGAGGTATGTTTTATAGTTGGAGTTGCCTTTTGCATGGTATAGTGTAGCAGTTATAAATCTAGTCAATTATTTGTAGAAATAGTTCTCCATGCGTTTTTAAAGTTAACAAATAAGTGAATTCCTGTCCCCCTTTCTCTGTAGCCTATTCAGCACACGTATTTTTATATGCACATATAGAATCCTACCTGGTACCACACGTACATTCTTGTGAGGTGGCTGACGTGGCACATACAAATTGGAAGAAGAGATCACTCCTCCTAAACGCTGCTTGAACTGATAATTCAAATGTGAGTGAGCTTCCTAGTTGAACAAGATTATACATAAATCCATGTTCAGTAAAATGAATATATTTGGATCTGTGAATGATATACATTTCATGGTGAATTTCGTTTGGCATATATATTGCAATTTTTAATGTCTCTCTCTTTGTGTGTATATAATATATATATATATATATATATATATATATATATATATATATATATATATACACTCTCAAGATTTTTCAAAACATGAAATATGTGTCTTAATACACACTTCCTAAATTCATTCATATTTATGTTGTGGATTTATAATCAACTTTTCACAAGATTATTCTCAGAAATATTCATCCACCTGAAATACGTATTTGTTTCTTTGTACTGTTTCCACCCCAGATATGCATTCACGGATTTTCAAACTCTTCTACTCTAATTGTGTCTTACTTGGGGTGAAGGTAATGTAAAGGCATTGTTCTGGATGAGAGTGGGAAGATAATTGTGTAGCATATATTTTATACACGTTGGATTCATTTTCCTATATTCCATTGAAAATACTGAATCCCTGACAATAACACATACCCTACTATACTTTGTCTACTAATCCAAATATGATGGAGGAAAACAACCCAAACAGAATAGAAATACAAGCAGTTCAGAGGAGGCATGGGGTATAGTTGGACTTGCCATTTGCATGATAAATGGTAGGTGTTATAAATCTAGTCAATTTTTAATTGAAATAGTTCTCCATGTGTTGTTAAAGTTAACAAATATGTAAATTCCTCTCTGCCTTTCTCTGAAGCCTATTCAGCACATGTATTTTTATATGCTTATATAGAATACCTGGTATCACACGTTCATTTTTGTGAGGTGACTGACTTGGCAGATACAACTAGTGAGAAGAGATCACTCCTCTAAACGCTGTTGGAACTGAAAATTCAAACTATGGGTGAGCTTTCTAGTAGAACAACATTATACATAAATCCTTGTTCAGTAAAATAAATATTTTTGCATCTGTGGATGCTCTATATTTTATGATGAACTTCGATTGGCATATATATTCCTACATTTTAATGTCTGTGTGTGTGTTTTGTGTGTGTGTGTGTGTGTGTGTGTGTGTGTATATACATATATATAATTATATGTGTATATATATACACATATATATAATTATGAATATATATATATATATATATATATATATATATATATACACTGTCCTGATTTTTAAAATATGAAATATATGTATCTTAAATACACTCCCTAAGTTCATTCATGTTCAAAAATGTGGATTTATAATAAACTTTTCACAAAATTATTCTCAGAAATATTCATCCACCTGAAATACACATTTGTTTCATAGTTCTGAAAACTAACTTCAGTAAATGGTGCTTACAAATCCTAATATTTGTACAGTAACTGACCCAGATTAACATCAATCAAGTAGATTCGTATGGGACATGATGTGTATTCTGACGTTTATTTTCATTCAACACTGGTACATTACTATTGCTTCAGTTTTTACAAATCATAGGAAATATATATTTCATCCACAAGTTCACAA
Organism: Callospermophilus lateralis; assembly: GCF_048772815.1. NCBI lineage: Eukaryota > Metazoa > Chordata > Mammalia > Rodentia > Sciuridae > Callospermophilus > Callospermophilus lateralis. Next base: position 239,330 of record NW_027512554.1, read on the forward strand.
ATTTATACGCATTTGTTTCACAATCACTTCCTGCTTCATAAAACATGTATTCCTCCAGGTTTTTTGACTGGTCTTTTCATGAGACTTCTTTCCAAACACATTATTTTCGATTACCATAATCACTTTTGAAGCAAAACTCACACACCCTTCATGTTAAACCATAAACTTAATGTGGCCATTAGATATTTCACTGGTTGGAATGAATGTTTGTATGTCAATATAAGATTTCCTGTATTTTTTCAGATATAATTTCAATCCATTATTTAAAGTCAGAACCAGATATATTATTTATTCACAGTATGGTCTATTCATGCAGTATCTCTATATGCACAGACAAAGGGTACACCTCTTTTTACCCCCATTACTAATTTATACGTCTTGAATATGTTGCTGCCAGAAATGGTGGAAGAAATAGTCATGTCACCTGATCTACATGTACGTTTTATCACAGTAATATTCTGGACAGAAAAAGCAAAGGTCACACTTAAGATTGTAGCAAAGACTAAATGAAAAGTGAGCATGGATTACTAAACATCCATGTCCAGGTTGCCTAATGCTGTCAAATGTCAATCCTATTGGTCACTACATATTTGTTTCTTTCTTAGATTATATATTCAAACTCAACCCTGTTGAAAATATCTAATCCTATCACTCACTTTATACTTTGCCTGATTTCGTAATGTCTCTATTGATATCAGCTTTCCTAACTATTTTCCCCAGTTCATCATTGTGACAGTCTCTTCACTTGTGCTGACATTAACATTCACTGTCTACCGGAAACCCTATTGCTAAACAACATTTGGTCCAAATCCTATACTCACTCTTCTTTCTAAACCTACTGAGAATCTTCCAAATCCTACCGACTATCCCTTTTGACTGGAAGTTCTCTTCTACATTTAATCATCCATGCTACAAGGACCTAAGCCATTGTATATCGATTTACCTGACACATCAGTGCAGAACATAAATCAAAGCTACGTATCCCAATCAAGGGCCCAATGCCCTTTTGGGCTTCATATCTTAGCTAGATTTCTGTTTTCATACTTATATTTCACCTATATATTCTTGTAAACATCGCAGTTTCCCAATACCATTATTCATCGCGCAGAAAGATTCCTAATCCAAATCGAACCTGTTAGTTAACCTAACCATACACTGTTCAGTCAATTTAACTTTACAGAAGAGCAGGGATAGAGTTGGTCTTACAATACAGGAATATAGGGGATCTTCCACATGCTGAGAAACTCAAAGGTCCATGCAGAAATGATTCCTGGAGAAGTTGTAAGCAGCTATGTAGGACCTAAGAGAGCAAAAGTCATCCTCCATGGCAAACAACCTGGTCAGGATGAAGGGGTGTGTCTGAATCAGCTTCTCTCTTCTTAATGTAGAGAAGATGGACCAAACCAGGCCTGTGTGGAGAGCTGTTCCCAGGTGCCAATGGTTGATATACCAATCTAACTTGTGAAAGTGTCACAGGAAGTAGGGGCAGCCTCCATCTCATGGGACCCTTGAAAGCAATTGTTAGGACAAAGTGGTTGCCACGGCAGTAACCTCATTCAGTTCCTGAATGAAGTGACCTACCTCTCTTCCTTGATGACGGATCTCTCTGAACTTGGGATCCAGGAAGCCAGGCACCCAGAGTCAGTCCCAGTTTCTTTCCCAGTGGGCTCAGTTGTTTGGAATAACCAAGGACAGAGTAAGTCTTCCTTGGTACCTACTGATGTGAGGATTGCCAAATGCCAGGAGAGTTCTGAAAAGGGGAATTTCCTGAGAAAGCAGGTAGTGGCTCACCACTGGCTCCTGAAAACTTCACAGTGTTGGCCAAGGAGACCAGATCTGAGAAGGACAGGCCATTTCAAGGAAACATAATATGGCCCATCAGTCAGAGTACATTCCAATTAGTCACAGACCTACTTGAATAAAGGAGGTGTCGTTGTGGGTGTGGTTGTGATTTTGTGGTTTAGTCTCATGTTCTGAGAATAGGTAAGAAAGGCGGTTTGTTTGTTTTGGAGTGGACTGTTTATAGTAAGTCATTTGACAAGGCGATTGTTGGTATGCCTGTGTATCCCACTGTGTCCGTGGTTGTAGAGATTATAAAAGATAATGCATCAATGGATGTGTCCTGTCTAGTAGAAAGTTTGCCAACATTCATCCTGTCCAATTTATGAGTGGACTGCAGGTTGCTGTAGGGACGGGCAACACCCACTATCTTCTGAAGTTCCTGTTTTCTTCCTGAATTCTGGCCACTCTCCAGAGTAGGCTCATGGTTTTCTGTCCAAGATATGTACCACCTCCAAGCTCTGTGACATGTCCATGTACTGGATAGCTGAATGGAATAGCAAGCATCTCAGAAAACTCAGATAACAGTGTGACAAAGAAAGTCTCAGTAGAGAAACCCTGCTTTGGGCCTTTTGCTTACCTATTTTTCTGTTGCTCTGAGTGCCAGGAAGGTCTTTGCCTCAGTCCTCCAATTTGTGAAGCCTTAAGAAAACAGTTTTCAAATGGAAATGAATGGGCATCACCTGTGTATCTTTGCTTAATTGCTTTGGAAAGGGATGTGTCTGAATCAGCCACTTGGCCCTGTGTGAGGCAGTGGCTTAGATTCTCAGCACCTGTTGGAACTAAAGAAAGATTCCATGTGTGCTTTCAAAACCAAAATGGCAAAAAGATCAGTCACTGTGTATGGAGTATCTTGCCTTACTCTGATAGGTTTCTGATCTCCATCAAGTGAGAATATGGATCCTTTGAGTCAAATGAGTTCTTCAAAGCCCTGGAGAGGCTAGCCCATATGAGCTTGGGTTTTTTCATTATTCCAAATCACATAAAGAATCTATACCTGACAGTCAGTAGGCCTCAAATTGGAGAAGCAGAGCAGTATTAAGGCCAGGCTTATTTTATCACTCCTGGTTCACAGGAATGGTGTCCAGGCCTAGCTGACTTTAAGCAAATAAGGGACAAGGGAGCTTGTTTTGGATACCGTCTTGTGCTGCACCCCTCATGGAAGCCTCCAGCCAGAGGTTATAATGAGTGTCTATATGGAAGAAGGTGAGGACCATGTGGGAGTGTTTTGGTTTTAATTGTGTTCATTTTTGTAGCAGTTGGAAGAAATGACTGGATCCACCAGGGCTGGAACTTTGGTATGATTCCCCTTAGAGACTGAGTTCTGAAACTGACCTCAGAGAAGTATTGTCATGAATTGTGTTGCGATTTTAGAATGCCACGCATGAGAGTTGCCCTTAGAAACTGAAATCTAGGCCAAGGGTGGCTTTCGACTGATCACTGGGAATCTCAGCCAGGATATCACATGATTTTATTCTGAAAGACTTGACAGGCATAGTTGAAAGTCAAAACACAGATGGACCTCACATTGTAGACCTCAATGGGCTGGGCTTCATGTGACCGTTTGGCTACTCTTTGGGAAGCCTTGCCTTTGAGAGTTCTCCAGAGCATTCATTGAAATGAGGTTCCTCAACATTAAATGGTTCCTGAATGAATTGAAACCCACAGTTTCTCCAACTTCATCCTTGAAAAGTGGCTAGATAAACACCCTGAAATTTTTAAAACTCCCATGACCAGGTGGCACTGGAGAACCTTTGGATCTCCTGTTGCTGATCATGAGTGTACCAGACAGTGCCTTGATTGACTGGGTTTCATGAAAATGGTGAAGAACAGAGATGCCAGTAATTTGCACTGCTGAATAGTGGGCCCAGAGCAGTGGTGTGCAGGTGTGTGATAAAATATCTGAGGTGGGGCCGTGTGGATTTCCAATTGACTTCCAAATGCCTTTTGGCTGCCATGGTGCATCCAGCAGAACCTTACATGTTAAGGCATCTTATTATATGGAGAGGTTTCAAGGCAATGTTCAGAATCAGGTGGGTATGGTCAAGGAAAAAGCTATGTGAAATAGAAGCCTGGTTGGTGCATTCTCCTGCAGTTTCTGACCCACCACACGTGACAGAACTCCCTCCAGCACTGTGTTGCAGTTGAACTCCTTGTATTTCGTTAAGCAAATACCAAACTCCCAGTGCAGCACCAAGAAACACCACAAAAATGAAGGATGATAAAATGGCTTCACAGTCCACACAGGGAGACACTTAGCCCCCAATGGCCACAGTTTACCTACCAAGAGATAATTCAGCACTGCTGCCTCATGTTCATTGGAAAATAAGAAACCATGCTCTCCATTCACATAGATGCAGACCCAGCTTTGATGGTCTCACTAGAAAAGAAGCTAAACCTTCTGACAACAAAATATATTTAAAGTATCCAACCTCAGAGGCAGTTTCTCAAGAAGTCTTTAGGCCAGCAGAGCTCTATGTTTGTGGAGTGTTTACCTCTTAGACCAGGATGTAAGAAAAGAACACTGACTCCAATTAAAATCAAATTAAAGTAAGCTTATTATTTCCACTGGCTGGGCTGCCACTCCCTCCCAAAATTGCGAGAACAAGAGAGCAACCCCACCTTTACTACAGCCCAGGTTTGTAGCCCAGAAAGTTACACAAAAATGGGGTAACAGATAATAGAACTCTGACAAGCATCACACTAATGGGAGTTTACATTTTTTTTTTTGCTAGCCCCAACATCAAAATTTATGAGGACCATTAGAGCCTCAGAGAGGGTCATTGTCTGGCCACAAAAGGCCAATATTTATGAGGTGTGACAAAGTTTCAGAGAGGTCTGCTATCTGGTCAGAGAGCCATGCACGGGTGAGTTCAAGGCACGGGCAGTCATTCCAAGCAGGTTCAGAATTTGCAGTAATTTACAGTAAAGCCAAAATGATTTTTTCATGGCTTTGTTGCAAGATGGCTCCCAATTTTAATAAAAGGTAAGGTTGGGTGTATCATTCCCCCCTTTTCTTATGTGGCCCTTTGTAATCCTTGATAGGTTAGTGGAAAAGCACTGAGGAAATTTTAATCCCTCAGTTAACAGTCACCAAATTTTTAGAACTCACCGAAAACCAGTCTCCCTGATATTACCTGACTTAATTAATTACTTATATTGATAGTCTATTTATTTTTGGCTCCATTGGTGTAAGTTGAGAGTCGTCTCTCATTTTGGCTTTTTCTCAGCTGAGAAAGGGTGACATGAGTGTGCATGGCGTGAGGGACATGAGTTGCCTTTTTGAAGTAAGTTCTTTTTGAAGTCTTGTTGAGGAAGAACAGGTTGTAAAGTCATCTGGGGATTGGTTCTTCTATGAGAGAAACAAAAAACATGAGTATTGAATAAATGTTGCAGTAGCTGGATCATGTCACTGTATGAAGTACCCTCACTAGTCTTTAATATCCCCAATTATCAGGATTGTGAACTTAATATTTAACTTTTAGTGATACAGTTGTCCCTCCCCATAATATACAGTTTAATAATTTAATGTCATCTGATTTTGCAGAATCCTTTCACTAGTATGACCTCTGTGTTTAATAGAGAAACATTTAATTCTGTTACTCAGGGCTGGATAATTGTACTAGCAAACACCAAGCCTACCTGTGTAGGTTAGGAATATCTGTAGGCCTTAAACTAAAAACTTCTGCCTCTGGCAGCTCCTCTTGATAGTCTATTTTTATAGTTATCAGGCATTCCTCTCTGAGAATCCTTCTTTGTAGCCAACAGTTTTACTTATTTTGGGAGGCTAACATAAAGTGTATACCTTAAAATATTATTATTATTATTATTATTATTATTATTTAAAATGCCCAGGATTGGCTGTATTTTGGTTTTAACTGTCTTTGCTAAGTGTTTAAGATGAAGCAGTCAAACTGACTTTTGTTTCTATCTATTGTTAGCAGTCAGCTGAGCTTTTATGGGAGTCATTTTTTGGGAAACTTGAGAGCAGCTTCTCAGTTCTGCTAGTGCAATTTGAGCTATGTGGGTCCAGGTCTTGCTTGACCATGTGGCTTCCCTCAGAAGCATCAGGGATGTCTCCCTTTCCTGATGACTCACCTCTTTGTAGCAAATGCACTGATTGGCTTTCTGTTCTCCAGTGGTCTCATTAATCTCTCTGATCGGGAGGTTATGTGGCCCAGAGTTGCAAAGCTCATAGAGAAATCCCTTGTTCCCTGGATTCAGACTGACTCAGAGGGCAAGAGTCAAATATCGTTTTTTTTGGACCTTTTTATTTAACTTTAATTTTCAATCCTAATCTGAAACAACCAGCAAATGAATTTTAACAGCCATATATTAAGAGTACTGTGCTTTAATGTCTATAAGTTTATAATTATTTATATATTATTAATTGGGATCTTATTATTCTGTCTGTCTTGTAGTTGATGACTTATTATCTTAAATTAACCCATGTTGTGTTCTTAAAGCAACACTTCTGTAAAACACCAACAGGGAATCTTTAGATCACTTATAAGGAAATTAAAAAATAAAATTTTTTTAACAAGAGTAAAAATACTTAGTTCATGTAATAGCTACCCTGAATTTTTTGCGTGAGTTATATATCATATCATCTTTTTGAGATCCTAGTAATCTTGACAGAAAAAAAAATTTGAACATAACTTTAAATGAAATAAAATCTGACCTACTGCTTTCGTAGTCATTCTCACATGTAGTAAGATGGGACACAGAGTCTTATCTCAGGTAAGCAGGGGTCCTTATAAACCTTAAATGCTTTAGTTCTAAAGCTGATCTTTGTTTTTTAAATATCATTTTACAAAGTTTACATAAATTTTTTGAGGTCACATGAACATTAGCTCACACCATATGATATCACATTTAAAACATGAATTAAAGTACGGCTGAAAGATTTTAACCTTTACATAGATTAGGGTCTCATTAACTTAAAAATACATTTAAATTGTTCCACAATGTAAAAAGTAACATAAAACTTTACATATATTATTGATAACAGGTAAATAAATCCCCAATATATATTTTATTTACCATACAACTTCAGAACACCTGCTTGATATAATGCTCTTTTAAAGTTTCTACCTTATAGAGTTTTATAACTGGAAGATATGAGCACATTAATAGCATCACAATTACATTGATGTTTCTACATTAACCAAGTTTAGCTTTTCAAGAAATGGCAGTACAGTGCTCTAAAATAACAGTTCTTAATTAAACAGTTGTTTAATTTTTATGGTTGCCTGCTCTAGAAAATTTAAATCTTAATAAACTAAATGTTATGGGTAAACTTATGTTTAAGAAATTTTTGTCTCTTTAACACATGACTGATTTTTACAATCTTATACAGACTTTAGTACAAACTTATACAGACCTTAGTATATCAATCAGATATCAAACAAAAGTACTCATGAATGAGTAATCCCATATCAAATTTACTTTACTTATTTATCAAAATATTAGACAAATGTTTTGAACAGTGTAAGCCATTTTTTTGATTGAAAGAAAAGTCCTGGAACATAGGCATATTAGACCTTTTGTAGACATTAATACTTTATTAGATTTTTGAACACCTAGAAAAACTTGTAAGCTTAAATTTAAAGAAATTTATATTTATCAGTTTACCCAATTTAAATTGAAACATTTAAATCACGTGAATTAAAGATCTTTGGATCCACTTTTTAAAATTGTTTTTATGAGTGCTTTTTAATATGAGTGCTCCTTATATATGTTAATTTGTGTATCATATATATGATATACGGACATATGTATACATATATAGACATACAACACATAACAAATTGTGCACACATAATAAAAGTGAAGGCCTTGTAGCTTTTCACAGGTGAAATCTCCACTGCAATGATTTAAAAATTCCACAGTTGGTCAAAGATATTACTGATCAGAAAAACATTAACCTAGGTCTGTAGGAGCAAAATCATGAGCTCAAAAAATAAATAAAGAATCTAAGGAAAAAAATATGAGTCCTAGAAAAAATGACTGGCCAGTAATAAGTAAATACCATACAATTTACTTTTTTTTTTTCCTTAGGCCTCAAATAAGTCTCCTACTAAGCTTACAGGCTTCTTTCATTTGCATTTCAAAATAATCCCTGGCTGAGGTCTGTAAGAAGCAGGAAAAAATGGCTATTCTGAGCAGAAACCTTAGGCCTAAGGTATTTTAACCATTATTTTCAGGTTAGGATGTTGAAAATTATGATACAAGTTTAAGATACAATTCACAAAATTTTATATCTTTACAAGTTGTTTTGTCAACAGATATCATACTATGATTTAGTATGCTTGTCCAAATTAATGCACTGGTACACACAGTGACATTTTCCCAGGCTACCTAATTTAAAATTGGTGAAAAAAAGACTGAATGATTGGGAAGTTACTTGCCAACTTGGAAGTAGAGTTCTTTAGTTTTCCATCCTAAGTATTTATGTTCTCTGGCATGAATTATCTGAAACCATAAACTAAACAATTACCTAAACCCGACTTTTAACTGCAAGATTGTGAAATGCTTCAAAAACCCATTCAGATACCAGATTGGTACAATGAAACATCATCATTTAGACACAAATTCAGCTAAGATCATTTCCAAGAAACAATTTATAATATTAACACATTATTGCACATGTCTTAAAGGGCCAGAAAAAAGGCACAAGACAGGCAGAAATGAACTCCAGACAATGGCTGACAGACAGAACCCTTTAAAACAGAGCAAATAAGAGAAAAATCTCCTTCCCCAGTGGCACCACAGATGTCCCCACAAGGGGACCAAATGTTTTCACAGAGGAGCAACCTGAAATGTAAAATAAAGTGTCTCCATGGTCACTTTACTGCATTTAGTGTCCCCTTTTTGTTTTTCTCTTTTTTTAAGAAGACAGAGGCGGCATTATCCTTACAGTGCAGGGAACGAAGGAGGGAATTCCCTGAAGAAACAGGGCTTTGGCAGATGCTGGGAGATACTCAGTTCCTCATTCCCCAGCAGGCATTGCCATCTGCACTGGGTGTGCTCCAGGCAGCCAGCTAGGGGCTTCTCTCATTCTGCTTAACAAATGGTGGTAAAGTTCATCACAGTTACTTAAAACACAGTCCAAAGGGGTGTCAGGCTTACTTGCTTTGTTACCCATTTTCACGTTCAATATCCTTAAGATTTTATCACAGAAATCACAAAACAAAATGCACAAAAACAAAAAAACAAAAAAAACATATAGAACACAGAACAAAACACACACACACACACACACAAAAAAAAAAAAAAAAACAGAATCCCGGTGCCAAAACAGAAAAACAGAGGAGCAATTCAACGTCTTGCTAAAGCTCTGGGGTAGGAGCACGTGTGTGTCCCTCGGCACCTCTCTAACCTTGAAAGGAATTCCCTACAGAACGGAACAGAGGACAGAACGATTCTCATTACTGTCCTGGACAGGAGTGTATGTGAGCCTCCCCAGGCCACCTCTCTGTCATTAGAAGAGATCTCCCTTAAGCAGATATAAGATGTTATCAAGGTGCCACTTACCTATGGAGGCCTCCTCCACCAGGTGCTTGCTAATAGTTTCAGTGCGGTGGTTCACTGCAGTGCTCCCCAGACCGACGGCTCACACCAAGGCCTTGGAACATCTCAAGTTGTGCACCCCCTAGAGTGGCTCCCCAGCCCGTAGCCCTGGAGGGAAGGCCAGCTTCAGAATTTTCAGCAGTCTGCCCTTGTGATCTGGTCGGGCAGGGTCATCTCACTGGGGAACTCCAAAATGTTGGACTAGGATGCAAGAAAAGACCACTGACTCCAATTAAAATCAAATTAAGGCAAGCTTATTATTAAAACCGGCCAGGCTGCCTCTCCCTCCAAAAATGGCAGGAACAAGACAGCAACACCACCTTTCCTACAGCCCAGCTATATAGCCCAGAAAGTTACACAAAAAGGGGGTTACAGATAACAGAACTTTGAAAGCATCACACTAATGGTAGTTTACATTTTTTTTGCTGGCCCCAACATCAGAAATTATGAGGACCATTAGAGACTCAGAGAGGGTCGTTGTCTGGCCTGGGAAGGCCAATATTTATTAGGTGTCACTAATGTTTCAGAGAGCACTGTTATCTGGTCAGAGAGCCAGGCATGGATGAGTTCAAGGCACGGGCACGCATTCCAAGCAAGTTCAGAATTTGCAGTAATTTATAGTAAAGCCCAAATTATCTTTTCACGGCTTTCTGGCAAGATGGCTCCCAATTCTAATAAAAGATCAGGTTGGGTCTATCAAGCCTGTCCTTTACTTTTGGAAACTCCTCTACAACCTGCAAGGTTGTGAACTCCTGACCATTTTACATTCCAGATATGTATTCACAGATTTTCTAACTCTTGTCCTCCAACTGTGTTTTACTTGGGGTGAAGGTAATATCAAGGCATTGTTCTGGATGAGAGTGGGAAGATTTTTGTGTAGCACATATTTGCATACACATTTAGGAGATCACTAATCCTAAACACTGTTGGAACAGAAAATTCAATCTATGGGGGAGCTTCCAGCTGAACAACATTATACATAAATTCAAGTTCATTAAATAAATACTTTTGGATCAGTGGATGATATATATTTCAAGATGGATTTAAATTGGCATATATATTGCTACATTTTAATGTCCATGTGACTTTTGTGTTTATAATGTTTTGTGATTTATGTGGATTTATAATCAAATTTTCACAAGATTGTTCTCAGAAATATTCATCCAACTTAAATACATACTTTTTTCCTAGTACTGAAAAGTAACTTCAGTGAATGGTGCATAAAAATCCTAATATTTCTACAGTAACTGACCCAGATTAACATCAATGCAAGTAGATTCCTATGGGACATGATGTGTATTTTGATGTTCATTTTTATTCATCACCGGTACATCACTATTTCTGCAGTTTATGCACATTATATATAGTATGATATATAATGTTCAATCACTTCCTGCTTGAGAACACATGTATTCTTACAGGTTTCTTGACTATTCTTTTCATGAGACTTCTTTCCAAACACATTATTTTTGATTTCCATAATCACTTTTGAAACAAAACTCACACACCTTTCAGGATAAACCACAACCATAATATTACCATTAGATGTATAACTGGTTGCAGTGAATGATTGTATATCAATGTGAGATTTCTTTTATATTTTCAGATATCAATTCAATCCATTATTTAAAGTGGAACCAGTTATATTATTTATTCACATGATGGTCAATTGATGCATTATCAATATATTCTATGACACAGGGTATACCCCTTTGTACCCCCAATACTAATTTATATTTCTTCAAAATAGTGCTCCCAGAAATGGTGGAAGGAATACTCATGTCACCTGATCTACATATACATTTTATCACAATAATATTCTGGACACAAAATGCAAAGGTCACACTTATGATTTTACCAAAGCCTAAATAAAAAGTGAGCATGGATTAATAAAAAACATCCATGTCCTGGTTACCTAATGCTCTCAAAATTCAATCCAATCTGTGACAACATATTAGTTTCTGCCTAAGATTATATATTCAGACTCAAACCGTTGAAAATGTCTAAACAAATTACACACTTTATACTTTTACTGACTTCCTAATGTCTCTATTTATATCTGCTTTCCTACATATTTTCCCCAATTCGTCATTGTGCTGACATTTACATTCACTCTCTACCCGAAACCTTATTTGTAAAGAACTTTTGGTACAAATGCTATACTAACTCTTCTTTCTAAATCTACTGACTATCTTGCTAATCCTACAGACTATCCCTTTTTTATTGGATATTCTGTATGTTATTCAATCATCCAGTGTATAAGATCCTATTTCTTTGTATATCGATTTATCTGAGACATCTGTGCAGAATATAATTCAAAGCAAAGTATGCTACTCAAGGGCCCAATGTCCTACTTGGCTTCAAGTCTTCCCTAGATTTCTGTTTCCATACTTATATTTCACCTATATATTCTTGTAAATATCTCAGGTTCCCAATACCATTATTCATCCAGCAGAATGATTCCTAACCCAAATAGAACATGATATTAACACTAACCATACACTGTTCCCTCAATCTAACTTTACAGCAGTGCAGGGATAGAGTTGGTCTTACAATCCAGGAATATAGGGGATCTTCCACCTGCTGAGAATCTCAAAGATCCATGCAGAAATTATCCCTGAAGAAGATATAGAATGCTATGAAGGACCTGAGAGACCAAAAGTCATTTTCCATGGCAAATAACCTTGTCAGGATGAAGAGATGTGTCTGAATAAGCCTCTCACATTTTAATGTAGACAAAATGGACAAAACCAAGCCTGTGTGGAGATCTCTCCCCCAGTACCTATGGTTGATATACCATTCTAACTTGTGAAAGTGTCATAGGAAGTAGGGGCAGCCTCCATCTCATGGGACCCTAGGAAGAAACTGTTAGGACAAAGTGTTTGCCAAGGCTGTGAGCTCATTCAGTTCATGAAGGAAGTGACCTTCCTCACTTCTTTGTGATGGAACTCTCTGAACTTGGGATCCCGGAAACCAGGCACCCAGGGCCAGGCCCAGTAACAGTCACAGAGATCTCACTTGTTTGTATTTATCATGGAAAGAGTCAGTCTTTCTTGGTACCTACAGATGTGAAGATGGCCAAATGCCAGAAAAAATCTGAAGAGGTGTCTTTCCTGAGAAAGCAGGTAGTGGCGGCTCAAAGCTGGCTCCTGACAACTTCACAGAGTGGGCCAAGGAGTCCAGATTTGAGAACAGACAGGCCATTTCGGGTGAACAAAGAATGGCTCACCAGGCAGAGGACACTCTGGTTAGTAACAGACCTTCTTGGGGGAAGGAGGTGCATTTGTGGGAATGAGTGTGGGTTTGTGGTTTTGTCTCATGTTCTGAGAATACGTAGGAAAGTTGGTTTGTTTGTTTTGGAGTGGACTGTTTCTATTAAGTCATTTGACAAGGCAAGTGTTTCTATGTCTGTGTATCCCACTTTGTCCGTGGGTGTAGACATTACAAAAAAAAATGCATCAATGGATGTGTCCTGTCTAGGAGAAAGCTTCCCAACATTCACGCTGCCCAATTTATAAAAGGACAGTGGATTGCCTTATTTGTGGGCAAGACCTGCAATCTTCCTAAGTTCCTGTTTTCTTCCTGAATTCTGGCCACTCTCCAGAATAGGCTCATGATTTTGTGACCAAGATAGGTACCACCTCCAAGCTCTGTGACTTGGCCATGTACTGGATAGCTGAAGGGAATGGCAAGAATCTCAGAAAACTCAGATATCAGTGTTACCAGGAAAAGTCTCAGTGGAGAAACCCTGCTTTGGGACTTTTGCTTACCTATTGTTCTATAGCACTAAATGTCAGGAAGGTCTTTGCCAAGGCCACCCCGTTGTGAAGCCTGAATAAAACAGTTCTCTAATGCAAATGAATGGGCATCACCTGTCCCTCTTTGAGTAATTGATTTCGAAAGGGATGTGTCTGAATCAGCCTGTTGGCCCTGTGTGAGGCTGTGGCTTAGATTCTCAGCACCTGATGGATCTAAAGAAAGATGCCATGTGTGCATCCAAAACCAAAATGGCCAAAAGAGCATTCATTATGGATGAAGTCTCTCGCCTTCCTCTGCAAGTTTCCTGACCTCCATAAGGTGAGAATAGGAATCCTTTGGGTCAAATGAGTTCTTCAAAGCCCTTCAGAGTCTAGCCCATTGGTGCTTGGGTTTTCTCATGACCCCAATCCACATGAAGAATCTAAACCCCACAGTCAGTAGGCCTCAAATTGGAGAAGTGGAACAGTAATAATGGTAGGCCTATTTGATCACTCCTGGTTCACAGGAAGGGTTTCCAGGCCACCCTGACTTTAGGCAAATGACGGGCAAGGGAGTTTATTTTGGACACTGTCTTGTCCAGCGCCCCTCATAGAAACCTCCAGCTAGAGGTTATGATGAGTGTCTATGTGGAAAAGATGAGGGCCATATGGGAGTGTTTTCGTTTAAATTTTGGTCATTTGTGTGGCGATTGGAAGAAATCACTGGGTCCACCTGGGCTTGAACTCTGGTGTGAATCCACATAGAGACTGAGTTCTGGAACTGACCTCAGAGAAGAATTGCCATGAGTTTTGTTGGGATTTTAGGAAGCCACGCATGAAAGTAGCCCTTATAAACTTAGATCAAGGCCACAGAGCACTGGGAATCTCAGCCAAGATAATCCATGATTTTCTTCTTAAAGTCTTGGCAGCCATAGTTGAGAGTTAAAACACACATGTACCTCACATTGTAGACTTCAATTGGACTGCCTTCATGTGACCTTTTGTCCACTCTTTGGGAGGCCTTGCCTATGAGAGTTCTCCAGAGTTTCATTGAAATGAGCTTCCTCAACATTTAATGGTTTTTGAAACCCAAAGTTCCTCCAACTTCATCCTCGAAAAATGGCTAGATAAACACCATGAAATTTTTGAAATTCCCATGACCAGGTGGCACTGGAGAATCTTTGGATGTCCTATTGCTGATCATGAGTGTATCAGACAGTGCCTTGACTGACTGGGTTTCATGAAAATTGTGTAGAACAGAGATGCCAGTAAGTTGGAACCTGCAAATTAGTGGGCCTAGAGCAGTGGTGTGAAGGTGTGTGATAAAACATGTGTGGTGGGGCTATGTGGATCTGCCATTTGCTTCCAAATGGCTTGTGACTGACATGGTACAGCCAGCAGAACCTTCCATGTAAAGGCATCTTTTTATATAGGGAGATTTCAAGGCAATGTTCAGAATCAGGTTGCTATGGACAAAGGGGCAACCCATGTGGGATAAAATCCTGGTTGGTGCATTCACATGCAGACCGTGAGCTCCACATGTGACAGAACTCCCTCCAGCACTGTGTCCCAGTTGATCTCCTTGTATTTCATGAAGAAAATACCAAAGTCCCAGTGCAGCAGCAAGAACCACCACGAAAAGTGGAGGAGGACCAAATGGCTTCACAGTTCACACGGTGAGTCACTTAGCTCCCAGTGGCCATAGTTTAACTACAAAGAGAGTATTCGCACTGCTGCCTCATGTTCATTGGAAAATTAGAAACAATGTCCTCCAGGTCACATAGATGCAGACCCAGCTTTGATGGTCTCACTAGAAAGTAAGCTAAAGCTACTGACAACAACATATATTTCAAGTGCCCAACCTCAGAGGCAGTTTATCAAGAAGTCTTTAGGCCAGCAGAGCTCCATGTTTGTGGAGTGTTTACCATGTGCCTTACTTTTGGAAACTGCTCTACCACTTCCAAGGTTGTGAACTCCTGAGTATATTCCATTCCACATATGCATTCACAGATTTTCTAACTTTTCTCCTCTAATTGTGTCTTACTTGGGACGAAGTTAATGTCAAGGCATTGTTGTGGATGAGAGTGGGAAGATTTTTGTGTAGCACATATATGCATACACATTAGATTCATTTTCCAATTTTCCATTCAAAATACTTAATCCCTGAGAGTAACTCATAAACTACTAGACTCTGACTGCTAATCCTAATATGATGGAGAAAACTAACCCAAACAGAATAGAAATACAAGCAGTTCAAAAAAGGCATGGTGTATAGTTGGACTTGCCATTTGCATTATGAAGGGTAGGTGTTATAAATCTAGTTAATTTTTAATTGAAATAGTTCTCCTTGTGTTTTTAAAGTTAATAAATATATAAATTCCTGTCTCCCTTTCTCTGTAGCCTATTCAGAACATGTAATTTTATATGCACATATAGAATCCTACCTGGTATCACATGTACATTCTTGTGAGGTGGCTGACTTGGCAGATACAAATTATGAGAAGAGATCACTCCTCCTAAACCCTGTTGGATCTTAAAATTCAACCTATGGGTGAGCTTCCTAGTTGAACAACATTAAACATAAATCCATGTTCAGTAAAAGAAATATTTTTGCATCTGTGGATGATATATATTTCATGATAAATTTCGATTGGCATATATATTGGTAATTTAATGTCTCTGCGTGTGTTTTTTTGTATATATATATATATATATATATATATATATATATATATATATATATATAATATATATATATATATATATTCTCCAGATTTTTCAAAATATGAAATATATGTGTCTTATATACACTCCCTAAATTCATTCATGTTCATGTATATGGATTAATAATCAAGTATTCACAAGATTATTCTCAGAAATATTCATCCACATGAAATACATATTTGTTTCCAGTACTGAAAACTAACTTCAGTTAATGTTGTATACAAATACTAATATTTGTACAGTAACTGACCCAGTTTAACATCAATGCAAGTAGATTACTATGGGACATGATGTGTATTTTGACGTTCATTTTTATTCAACACTGGTACATTACTATTTCTTCAATTTATGCACATCATAGGATATATATTTCATGCACAAATTAGCAAACTTATAGGCATTTGTTTCACTTTCAATAACTTCCTGCTTCAGAACACATGGATTCCTCCAGGTTTCTTGTCTGGTCTTTTCATGAGACTTCTTTCCAAACACATTATTTTCAACTTTCATAATCAGTTTTGAAGCAAAACTCACACACTTTTCATGACAAACCATAATCCTAATATAACGTTTAGATGTATAACTGGTTGGAATGAATGTATGTGTATCAATATAAGATTTCCTGTATATTTTCAGATATCAATTGAATCCATTATTAAATTTGGAACCCATTTTATTATTTATTCACAGTATTGCCTATTCATGCATTATCTCTATATTCATATCACAGGGTACACCTATTTGTACCCCCAATATTAATTTGTACATTTGGACACAGAAGCAATGGTCACACTTATTATTTTACCAATGTAAATGTCAGGCGAGCATCGGAGGAAGAGACTACCAGGGACTGTCTAATGCAACAGCCAAAAGTTTATGGGGGTCCAGCATGCTGGGGCTCAGAGCTCCCTTGAATAGAGGAGAGAGCCCTGAGAAAGCTTAAGCAGAGCTTATATACTTTCCTTGGAGAGGGCAGGGAGGGAAGATTATTGATGGGTCAGGGCGAGTGGGTAGTTTGCGTGCAAATGGGTGAGGGAGTACATTCTGCAGTTTTGCAGTTGGTACAGCACATTCAGGGAACAAGATTAGCAAACAGTTCTCAAGATATCAACAGTGTTTTGTTAAGCATACCGTAAAACTGGAAGTGACAATTACCTATTTTATTTACCTTTCATTCCCCACTTTCTTTTGGTTACATTAAATCATAATAGTGATCATTGGGGATGTCACATTTTATGTCTGCTAGTGTGGTATATTGATTTCTGATTACCATAAGTTTAACTTGTCCAATTTGAGCTTGGAGAAAGGAAACTACACGGTTGAGCAAACAGAGTCCTACAGTTAGCAATAATGTGAGGATTATTAAGGGACCGGCCAGGGCTGATAAAAGCGTAGTTAACCAGGGGGACTCTGTGAACCAAGACTCAAACCACCCTTTTTGGGCCTCTCTCTCTTGTTGATGCTCTTCAATGCGTCTTCTTAATTTAATCATAGATTCTTTTACAACTCCAGTATGGTAGGCATAATAACAACATTCTTCCCTCAATGCAGGACAAAGGCCCCTTCTATCATGAAGAGGAGGTCGAACCCTCGCCTGTTCTGTAAAACAACTTCAGAGAGAGAGGTTAAAGATTCTTGTAAAGCTGTGATGGTGGTTTTTTAATATCTTTAAGTTTTGGTGTATTGCTGCTTCTAATTGGGTCATTTGTTGTGTCCCATGGATTAGGGCAGTGGTACCTGTGCCCACCTCTGCAGCAACTACTATTCCTCATAGGATGGCTAAAGTGAAAGATACAGGTTGCCAGCAGAACCGGGTTTTATGCCCCCCTATTTGAAATTTAAATGATCCTGCCTCATGATAGAGCACTCAGGGAAACATCTGCACCATTACATAATTAATCACATCTGTTGATAATTCTATGAATAAACAATGTTTAAGTATATAGAATTATACTGTTGTAGGTATGGACAAGGCAAGGCACCTAAGATAGCACCGAAGACAGGGAAACAGTCCTATTTGGTTGCAACCGGATATAGAGGGCATTGCTTCTATTGTAATCAATTAATCCCCTGAATCCCAAGTTTAGGTAGTTTCAGAATTTTGTACCCAACATGTAAGAGAAAAGACTCAGAAATTTACAGTCTGCAGAAGTTCACAAAAAGCAGTTTTTGGTTCTGTTTTTATTTTCCTCTTCTCTGGGAAAGATAACTTTTTAAGGACATCTGGGAGGGGGAGAGCTTTTTTCTTCTCTTTTATTTTCTCCCTGCCAGCTGTTACCATGGAGCCCAGTTGGTAACTTCTTTATCTTGGAAATGTAGCCATCTCTGGAAGCCTCAGCTCAAGGCCAGAGGCCTTGTTCACATATTTTGTGAAAAACTAGTAAGGGGGTGTCTAGCTTAGAAGTGCTGATTTTTCCAGCCAGTGGCCAAGTATAACAGAGCAACACGAAAAGAGGAAGTTTATGTACACTGAACTCTTTTATAGGGACTTTGTTGCTGAAAGTCCTAAAGTCAGCCACGATGAAGACTTCTGGAGAAGGCCATTTAAGATTTTTCTGTGAGCCTGGTACAGAGGGGAAGACGGGGAAGGCGGGGGGTGAGAGCAGTTCTGTGGTTCTGAGAATGAGGAAAAAGAGATATAAAAGAATAATGGGAAAAGGGTTTGGGATTTTCCTGGCAACAAAACGTGAGCAGTAGAACAGGTAGAGCAGATGGGAAGACAGGAGTGAGTATCCCAAAAAGCCTGTGAGGGACATTAAATTCTTAGTAACCTGTTTTTAGTGATGACAAAGCAACTTTAAAGGCCATTTTCATTACAACTTGGATAGGCGTCTGAGGGCACTCCTCAGCTGGTTTGAGCTTTGGGTTAGCTGGTAAGAGGACCTGGTGGGACCCGGTGTGGGCACTGACAGGAGAAGAGAGGAGTGAGTGGGTGGAAGGGTACCTCAGTACCTGCTACCTCAGCAAGGGGGCAATGGTCTGAGAACCAGCGGAGGTTTGGGTTTTTGATCTAGTAATTGGAGGGGAGAAATCAGGTTGTTGATGTGAGAGTGACAGCAGAGAGTCTGGAGCAGAAGAATCTATTGGAGAAACATGGTTCATGATGTGAGCAAAGGAGGGAAAAGGCATACACATAGGGGAATTTTCTTCCATCCTTTTGAGCACTTGCCGAAGTTGAAAAAGTCACACAGAATTTGAGGATCTAGACACCCCTCTGTGGGCCATCGGTTTTGGTTGTCTAATTGGTAATATGGCCAATGCTGTGAACTGAATTTGATGAGGAGTTTGGGTTCCTCCAGGCAGCCCCTGTATGCTCACATCCCCATGACTTACGGAAGAAGACGGCTTTTCCCCCACACAGCCGTGGTTGTTTGTGGCTTTGATAGTCCACCGGGCAAACATAGTAATCTAGGCTAGCCAACCTGCATCAGGCTTGCATGTCCCTACATCCATAATGTTTGTTTCCATTATCTATGGTACGGAAGAAATTTAATGGAATTTTAATGGGATCCTCTTCATCAGAGATATCCCAATTGGAAAGACGTATACTCAGCTGACAAATATCTGGGTGGAGAGATGGCCACCAGGTCCCTAAGGGGGCTGTCTGCAAGACAGACCATACTTCTTGTCTAATAGGATTTGTGATCAGCCATCGCTGCTGAATGGGCTGATGATGGTTAGGACTAGTGGTGGCCAAGGGGAGAGTCTATAGCCTTATCCACATGGACAATATGCAATTTGAAAGGGTTACCAGTCTTTTCCACTTTCAAGCCAGAGTCTGGACAGGGCGCAGCCTTGAGATGAGAATTAGGATCCAGGAAGTGATTCCGTCTACCTTTACCACTGTAGGTTTTATAAGTAGCACCTGGTATGGTCCTGTCCATCGGGGTTCCAGGGATGACACCTGAAGTCATCTTATGTAGATGAAGTCTCTTATTTGATATCGATGTGGAGTCTCCTCTTCACCAGGTTGGTAGGCAGTGGCCAGCTGGTTTGACAGGTATCGCTGAGTTCTTTCAAGAGCTTTAAGTTTGTCAAGCAAGGGGGTGTGGAAGGGATCGGTAGGTCTTAGAGTTGGGGTTAGGTCCTTACTGGAGGAGGGGCCCCATAGAGAATTTCATAGGAGGTGAGGTTACTCAAAGAAACAGAGGGAGTATTTCTTGCATGAAACAGTGCATAAGGCAGGAGCATAGTCCAACCTTTGATGTCCTCTCTAAGCTTAATTTCGTTATGGTCTCTTTAATGGTTCTATTAATTTTTTTTAACCTGTCCTGAGCTCTGGGGTCTATAAGCACAATGTAACTTCCAATTTATTCCCAGGGTCCTGGCTAACCCCTTACTTACCTGGGCCATGAACGCCGGTCCATTATCAGACAATATACTCTTAGGTAGGCCGTATCATGGAAAAATATCTTTCAGGATTTTTTACCACCATTTGTGCCTTTTTTTGTGTGGAAGGCTTCAATCCATCCTGAAAATATATCTACAAACACTAGGAGATATTGAAGTCCATACCTCGCTGGCTTAATTTCAGTAAAGTCCACTTCCCAGAATTGTCCTGGTCTGGTTGTTCATAGGTGCTTTTTTGCAGGAAGCTTGGAAGGGTAAGCATTAACCTATTGACAGAACGGACAGGGTTTTGTTACCCGTTCAGTTATGTCCTTTCGCTGTGAGTCGGTTAGTGGAAAACTCTGTTCTTGATCCTTCAGGAATGCCTGCAGTTCCTTTGAACCAAGGTGTGTGAATTGATGTACATTTTTAACGTAGTGTAGGGATTTCTGAAATTGCAGGCTTGGCTCAGTGAACTTGAGGAGTTCAGTGCCAGTGTTGTTAGATGTTATCAAAAGCTTGCTGGTGCTCAGGGGTCCATTGGAATTGGGCATCTCCCTTTAACAGCGGGTATAAAGGAGAAGTTAAGGACGCAAACACAGGAATCCATAACCTGCAAAACCCAGTAGTCCCAAGAAACTCTCTGTGTTGTCTGCTGTTGGGGGGGGGGGTGTATCTGCACATCCGTTTGTTTTCTGGGCTCAGTGAGCCATCGTTTACCACCCCTAAGGGAATAGCCCAGGAAGACTACTTCTTGCTGGCAAATTTGGGGTTTTTTGGAAGAAGCTCTATACCCGAGTTGAGCAAGCTTATATAATAGTGCTTGGTTCCCAGACTCACAGTTTTCCTTGGTGTTGGCTGCAGTAGCAGGTCATCCACGTATTGAAGCTGGGTGACTTCAGGGTGCATAGTTCTGAAGTTGTTGACATCTCTGTGGAGGGATTCATCAAAGAGAGTGGGGGAGTTTTTGAACCCCTGTGGGAGTCTAGTCCATGTTAATTTACCATACGTTCCGGTTTCTGGGTCTACCCACTCAAAAGCAAACAGCAACTGACTGTCTTTATGCAGAGGCATGCAATAGATAGCATCTTTATGTCCATACCATTTCTACTCAGGGTTCAGAGTGATAAGCAGATTGTACGAATTATTTACCATGGGGTGAATGTCCTGCACTCTGTTGTTGATCTCTCTTAGGTCTTGTATGGGGGATAGTCCCCAGTTCCTGGATTTTTTACCGGTAGCAGGGGAATGTTACAGGCTGATTGACCGGGCCTTAGGACCCTAAGGCCAGATATTTCTGAATATGGGGCCTTATCCCATCTTTACCTTTTTTGCTCAGAGGATGTTGTTTGACATTGATTGGGGAGGCTGAGGTTTTTAACTCCACTGTTCTTGGAGGTTGTTTCATGGCTAGGCCTAACCCAACAATTTTGCCCAGGCATCTGGGTAATCTGTTATCCATTTCTGGGGTAGCTTGCCTGTTTGATCAGTCTTGGGGTGTGTGAAAAGTGGATGTTCATCTTCGACTGACATTTATAAAGCCATGACTATAGGAGTTTTTAATGAAGGATTTAGAAATTTCATTTTGGGGCCTTCGGGGTTAAAAGTTGTTTTGGCCCGGAGCTTACTGAGCAGATCTCTGCCCATCAATGGGGCCAGGCATTCTGGGATTACTAGGAAGGAATGTTGGATTTTGTCTTTCCCCATGTCCATGGTCCTCTTAGTTGTCTAAGTCTGATATTTACTGCTGTTAGCCCTTTGAAGTAGAGATCTTTTATTTGATAGAGGGCCCAGTGGGGCCTTAAGGGCTGAGTATACTGCTGCTGTATCCACTTCAAAGTTTATGGGGTCCCCTTCACTTCAAAAGTTACCCTGAGCTCGGGGAAGGGATCTGAGCCCCGACATTCTTAGTCAACCTCCAGAGTCAGAAAGGCTGTCTGGCGTGGCTTTCTCTTTCTAGGGCACTCTTTGGCTCAGTGTCCTTTTTCTTTACAGTAGGCACATTGATCTGAGGCCAAGGGTGGCCTCTGGAGGGGACCCAGGTATCACTTCTTGTCTCCCTGTTTCTTAATTTCTGGCCTATTTATTGTTGTGACCAGGACATTAGTTAATACCTTAATCTGTCTTTTTCATCTCTCATCCTCCCTTTGCTCCCTTTCGTTCTCTCTGTTTCTCTCTTATAGGATACTTTCTCGGCTACTCTGACTAAATCTCTCAAAGTCATATCTTGTAATCCATCTAAGTATTGTAACTTTCTTTTAATATCCAGATCAGCTTGCCCAATGAAGGCCATCATGGCATATGCCTTTTGATCCTCTGCCTGAAGATCGAAAGGAGTATATCTCCTATATGCCTCCATAATTCTCTCTAGAAACATAGAGGGATGTTCATCAGGCCCTTGAATAATCTCTCTTACCTTGGCCAAATTATTTGGTTGCCTAGCGGCCGGTTGGAAACCCACTATTAGGGCCCGGCAATAAGTGGACAGATGCTCCCTACCTTCAAAGGTGTCGGGGTCCCAGTTGGGTAAGTTCAAGGGGAAGCCGGCTTTGATTATGTTGGGAAGTTGTGTTGGTCACCCATCTGGTCCGAGGATATTTTTTTTTTCTAGCTTCCAGGAAGTTTCTCTCTCATTCCTCTGTCATGAAGAGAATCCCTAGGATTTGTTGGCAGTCATCCCAAGTAGGCAGGTTTGAAAACGGCAGGGAGTTCTTTGAGTTCTTTTTGCCAGGCCAGCTTCCTCCAGGGAAGGAGGGGCTGTGTGTGTGACAAGGGGGAGTCATTTGGTGGGCGCTGGGCTGGCCTAGCTTCCTCCAGTGGCGGAGAGGCTGAGTCAGAAGCAGGGGAATCACTTAGAGGTTGTTGGGGGTTGGTGGACGAGGGCAGCGGATAAGAAGGCGAGGAGAGTCCAGTAGAGTCTTGAGACTCAGGGAGAAGAGAGGGTGGAGGAGGAGGAGCAGAGGGTTTGAGAGATAGATTCATGGTGGAAGGAGTCGGAGCGGGGTCAGAGACAAGGAAAAGCTTCACCCATGGAGGAGGAGATTTGCAGAGGTCCTGCAAAGTTGAGATATATGGCTGTTGATCTGGATGTCCATGTGGCCCCGGTTGAAATACAAAATCTCTGACTTTTCGAATTAGTGGGACGTAGATGTTTCTAGGGGCTATCCAACTCCAAAGGTGGGTCATTATGAGGCACAGAGGGTCTGCCAGGTCCAGCGATTTACTGAAAAAGAAAGATTCTGGGCCCTTAAGCGGACTTTGTTCCAGTGATCAAGGGTCAGGAAGAGAGGTGTTGAAGTTCTCTGTCCCAAAATGAGAGATACACAAACAGTGAAATCAACGACACACTACACTGACAAGACAAGACAATAAAGTCAGGCATTGGACGTCCAATACTGAGGCCAGGCCTGAGTAGCCGGCAAAACCTGATGGGCTGGCAATACCGAATCCGAAGCAAAATATCACTGAGTCAAGGAGACTATTGTTCCTCGATTTCCTGAGTCCTCTGGGGCATCCCCCAGGGACGTGGCCTGTGGCTCTGTGACACGTATGTCAGCCTCTGTCAGAGAGAGCTCACGCTCATCACCCATAGCCATTTTGCCAAGCCCTAACCTGAAACCTAAAACCAAAAAGAGTTCCCTTACTTACCCTGAAAGGAGCCCCTTGGGGATCTTTCATCCGCCGCTGTCGGATCTTGCTGGTGCCTCCAGATGTAAAGGTCGGGCAAGCATCGGAGGAAGAGACCACCAAGAGAATGTCTCCTTCAACAGTAAATGGTTTATTATGGGTCCAGCATTCTGGGGCTCAGAGCTCACTTGAATAGAGCAGAGAGCAATGAGAACAGCTTAAGCAGAGCTTATATGCTTTCCTTGGAGAGGACAGGGAGGGAAGTTTATTGATGGGTCAGGGCAAGTGGGTGGTTTGCGTGCAAACGGGTGAGGGTATACATTTGCAGTTTGGCAGTTGGGGACAGCACATTCTGGAAACAAGATTAGCAAACAGTCCTCAAGACTTCAACAGTGTTTTGTTAAGCATACAGAAAAACAGTAAGTAACAAGTACCTATTTTATTAACCTTTCACCAAAGCCTAAATGGAAAGTGAGCATGGATTACTAAACACATCCATGTCCAGGTTGCCTAATGCTCTCAAATCAATCCTATTGGTGACTACATATTTGTTTCTTCTTAAGATAATATATTCAACCTCAACCCTGTTGAAAATGACTAATCCTATCAGTCACTTTATATTTTGTCTGATTTCCTAATGTCTATTGATATCTGCTTTCCTACATATTTTCCCCAGTTCATCATTGTGACTGACTCTTCACATGTGCTGACATTTACATTCACTCTCTATCCGAAACCCTATTGCTAAAGAACTTTTGGTCCAAATCCTATATTACTCTTTTTTCTAACATACCGACTATCTTCCTAATCCTAAAGACTATCCCTTTTTGACTGGATGATCACTTCGACAATCAATCATCCAAGGTACAAGGTCCTATGCCATTGTATATTGATTTATCTGAGACATCTTTGCAGAACATAATTCAAAGCTAAGTATCCCAATCAACAGCCCAATGCCCTTCCTGGATTCAAATCTTATCTAGATTTCTGTTTTCAAACTTATATTTCACCAATATATTCTTGTAAATATCGCAAGTTCCCAATACCATTATTCATTAAGCAGAATGATTCCTAACTCAAATCAAACATGTTATTAAGCCTAACCATACATTGTTCCCTCAAACTAACTTTACAGAAGAGCCGAGACAGAGTTTGTCTTACAATACAGTAATGTAGGGGATCTCCCACCTGCTGAGAACATCAAAGGACCATGCAGAAATTATACCCTTAAGAAGTTGCAGGCAGCTATGAAGGACCTAAGAGGGAAAAAGTCATATTCCATGGCAAACAACCGGGTCAGTATGAAGAGATGTGTTTGAATCAGCCTCTCCTTTCTTAATGTAGAGAACTGATCAAACCATGCCTGTGTGGAGAGCTGTTTCCAGGTGCCAATGGTTGATATACCATTCTAACTTGTGAAAGTGTCAAAGGAAGTAGGGGAAGCCTCCATTTCATGGGACCTTTCGAAGCAACTGTTAGGACAAAGTGGTGGCCAAGGTAGTGACCTCATTCAGTTCCTGAAGGAAGTGACCTCACCTCTCTTCCTTGGTCATCAAAAACTCTGAAATTGTGATGCAGGAAGCCAGGCACCCAGAGCCAGTCCCAGTCCCAGTCCCAGTGGTCTCACTTGTTTGGATTTACCAAGGACAGAGTCAGTCTTCCTTAGTACCGACTGATATGAGGATTGTCAAATGGCAGAAGATCTCTGAAGAGGGGCCTTTCCTGAGAAAGCAGGTATTGGTTCACCGCTGGCTCCTGACAACTTCACAGAGTTGGCCAAGGAGACCAGATCTGAGAAAGGGCAGGCCATTTCAGGGGAACATAGTATGGCCCACCAGTTAGAGGACACTCCGGATAGTCACAGACCTACTTGGGTTAAGGAGGTGCCTTTGTGGGTGTGGAGTGAGTTTGTGGTTTTCTCTCATGTTCTGAGAATAGGTGGGAAAGGCTGTTTGTTTGGGTTGGAGTGGCCTGTTTCTAGTAAGTCGTTTGACAAGGCTAGTGTTTCTATGTCTGAGTATCCCACTGTGTCCGTGGTTGTAGACATTAGAAAAGAGAAGGCATCAAAGGATGTGTCCTGTCTATTAGAAAACTTCCCAGCATTCATCCTGCCTAATTAAAGAATGGACTGTGGTTTGCCTTATGGATGGGCAACACCTACTAAATTCCTAAGTTCCTGTTTTCTTCCTGAATTCTGGCCACTCTCCAGAATAGGCTCATGGTTTTGTTTCCAAGATATGTACCACCTCCAAGCTCTGAGACATGTCTATATACTTGATAGCTGTAGAGAATGGGAACATCTTAGAAAACTCAGATATCAGTGTGACCAGTAAATTTTCAGTGGAGAAATCCTGCTTTGGTTTATTTGCTTACCTATGGTTCTGTTGTCCTGAATGTCAGGAAGGTCTTTGCCTCAGGCCACCCCTTTGTGAAGCCTGAAGAAAACAATTTTCAAATGGAAATTAATGGGCATCACCTGTGGTTCTTTGCTTAATTGCTTGTAAAAGGATGTGTCTAAATCAGCCTCTTGGCCCTGTATGAGGTTGTGGCTTAGATTCTCAGCACATGATGGATCTAAGGATAGATTCCATGTGTGCAATCAAAACCAAAATGGCCAAAAATCTGTCATTGTTGATGAGTCTCTTGCCTTCCTCTGTTAGGATTCTGACCTCTGTCAAGTGAGAATAGGGATCCTTTAAGTCAAATGAGTTCTTTGAAGAACTGCAGAGGTGCTTGTGTTTTCTTGTGACTCCGAATCACTTAAAGAATCTATCCCTGAGAGTCAGTAGGACTCAAATTGAAGAAGCAGAGCAGTATTCATGGCAGGCCTATTGGATCACTCCAGGTTCACAGGAAGGGTGACGATGCCACCCTGACTTTAGGCAAATGAGGGGCAAGGAAGATTATTTTGGACACTCTCTTGGGATGCGTCCCACATGAAAAACTCTAGCCAGAGGTAATGATGAGTGTCTATATGGAAGAAGGTAAGGACCATGTGGGAGTGTTTTCGTTTTAATTGTAGTCATTCATGTGGCAGTTGGAAGAGATGACTGGATCCACCTGGGCTTGAACTCTGGTGTCATTCCCCTTAAACACTGAGTTCTGGATCAATCATCAAAGAAGTATTGCCATGAATTGTGTTGGGAATTTAGGAGGCCACACATGAGAGTCTCCGTTGGAAACTGAGATCTAGTCCTAGGGTGGCTTTCCACAGAGCACTGGGAATCTCAGCCAGGATATCACATTATTTTATTCTGAAAGACTTGGAAGCCATATTTGCTAGTCAAAACACACATGGACCTCAATTGTAGACCTCGATGGGCCTGGATTCATGTGACCTTTAGGCCACTCTTTGGGAAGCCTTGCCTGTGAGAGTTCTCCAAAGTTTTCATTGAAATGAGCTTCCTCACCATTGAATGATTCCTGAATGATTTGAAAGCCATAGTGCTTCCAACTTCATAATTGAAAATTTGCTAGATAAATACCATGAAATTTTTGAAATTCCAATGACCAGGTGGCAATGAAGAACCTTTGGATGTCCTGTTGCTGATCACGAGTGTACCAGACAGTGCCTTGATTGACTGGTTTTGATGAAAATGGTGTAAAACAGAGATCTCAGTAATTTGGATCCTGCTGAGTAGTGGGCCTAGAGCAGTGGTGAGCAAATGTGTGATAAAACATCTGAGGTGGGGCCATGTGGATCTGCCATTGGCTTCCAAATGGCTTGTGACTGACATGGTGCAGCCAGCAGACCCTTATATGTAAAGGCAACTTGTTATATGGAGAGGTTTCAGGGCAATGTTCAGAATCAGGTTGCTATGGTCAAGGGGGCATCCTATGTGGTATACAAGCCCTGTTGGTGCATTCTC
This sequence comes from Callospermophilus lateralis, assembly GCF_048772815.1. NCBI lineage: Eukaryota > Metazoa > Chordata > Mammalia > Rodentia > Sciuridae > Callospermophilus > Callospermophilus lateralis. The sequence goes on from NW_027512554.1 coordinate 267,027, forward strand.
CTGCAGACCCTGATCCACCACACGTGACAGAACTCGCTGCAGCACTGTGTCCCAGTTGAACTCCTTGTATTTCGTGAAGCAAATACCAAACTCCGAGTGCAGCAGGAAGAAACATTATGAAAAGTGGAGGATGATGAAATGGCTTCGCAGTCCAAATGGGGAGACACTTAGCCCCCAGTGGCCACAGATTACCTACAAAGCAAGAATTCAGCACTGCTGCTTCATGTTTATTGGAAAATTATAAACCATGTCCTCCAGATCACAGAGATGAAGACCCAGCTTTGATGGTCTCACTAGAAAGGAAGCTAAAGCTCCTGACAGCAACATATATTTCAAGTGCCCAACCTAGAGGCAGTTTCTCCAGACGTCTTTAGGCAGGCAAATCTCCATGTTTGTAGAGTTTTTACACTGTCCCTTACTTTTGGAAACTCCTCTACAATCTCCAAGGTTGTGAACCCTAAGCATTTTCAATTTCAGATATGTATTCAAAGATTTTCTAACTCTTCTCCTCTAATTGTGTCTTACTTGGGGTGAAGGTAATGTCAAGGCATTGTTCTGAATGAGAGTGGGAAAATTTTTTTGTAGTACACATTTGCATACACATTGATCCATTTTCCAATTTTCCATTCGAAATACTGAATCCCTGACACTAACTCATACCCTACTAGACTCTGACTACTAATCCTAATATGATGGAGAAAAATACCCCAAAAGAATGAAAATACAAGCAGTTCAGAGGAAGCATGGTGTATAGTTGGACTTCCCTCTTGCATGAAAAAGGGTCGGTTTTATAAATCTACTCAATTTTTAATTGAAATAGTCCTCCATGTGTTTTTTTTTAAAGAGAGAGTGAGAGAGGAGAGAGAGAATTCTATAATATTTATTTTTTAGTTATCGGCGGACACAACATCTTTGTTTTCACGTGGTGCTGAGAATCGAACCCATGCCGCACGCATGCCAGGCGAGCACGCTACCACTTGAGCCACATCCCCAGCTCTCCATGCGTTTTTAAAGTTAACAAATATGTGAATTCCTGTCTCCCTTTCTCTGTAGCCTACTCAGCACTTGTACTTTTTATATGCACATATAGATTCCTACTTGGTATCACACGTATATTTTTATGAGTTGGCTGACTTGGCAGAAAAAATTGTAAGAAGAGATCAGTGCTCCTAAACGCTGTTGGAACTGAAAATTCAAACTATGGGTGAGCTTCCTATTAGAACAATATTATACATAAACCCATGTTTAGTAAAATAAATATTTTTGCTTCTGTGGATGATATATATTACATGATGAATTACGATTGGCATATATATATTGATACTTTTTAATGAATTTTTGTGGGTTTTTTTGTATATATATATATATATATATATACACTCTACAGATTTTATAAAATATGAAATATATGTGTCTTATATACACTCCATAAATTCATTCATGTTCATGTATGTGGATTTATAATCAACATTTCACAAGATTATTCTCAGAAATAATCATCTACCTGAAATACATATTTGTTTCCCAGTGCTGAAGACTAACTTCAATCAATGGTGCTTACAAATCCTAATATTTCTGCAGTAACTGACCCAGTTTAACATCAATGCAAATAGATTCCTAGGGGACATGATGTCTATTTTGACGTTCATTTTAATTCAACACTGGTACATTACTATTTCTTCAGTTTTTGCACATCATAGGATATATATTTCATTCACAAGTTCACAAATTTATAGGAATTTGTTTCACTTTTAATCACTTTCTGCTTCAGAACACATGTATTCCTCCATATTACTTGACTGGTCTTTTCATGAGACTTCTTTCCAAACACATTATTTTCGATTTCCATAATCAATTTTGAAGCTAAACCCACACACTCTTCAAGATAAACCATAACATTAATAATACCATTAGATGTATAAGTGGTTGGAATGAATGTGTGTATATCAATATAAGATTTCCTGTACATTTTCACATTTCAATTCAATCCATTATTAAAGTTGGAACCAGGTATGTTATTTATTCACAGTATGGTCTATTAATGCATTATCTCTATATTCATAGACACAGTGTACACCTCTTTGTTCCCCCAATACTAATTTATACCTCTTCAAAACATTGCTCCCAGAAATGGTAGAAGAAATATTCATGTCACCTTATCTATCTCTATATGTGTGTGTGGATATATATATATATATATATATATATATATATATATATATATATATATATATATATATATAAATATATATATATATATATTTCTTTTTTTATCAAAGTAATATTCTGGACACAAAAAACAAAGGTCACACTCATGATTGTATCAAAGCCTAAATGGAAAGTGAGCATGAATTACTAAAAACAACCATGTCCAGGTTGCCTAATGCTCTCAAATGTAAATCCTATTGGTGACTACATATTTGTTTCTTTCTAAGATTATATATTCAACTTCAAGGCTGTTGAAAATGTCTAATTCTATCACTCAGTTTATACTTTGCCTGATTTCCTTATATCTCTATTGATATCTGCTTTCCTACATATATTCCGCAGTTCATCATTGTGTCTGACACTTCACATATGCTGACATTTACATTCAATGTCTACCCGAGACCCTATTGCTAAAGAAATTTTGGTCTAAATCCTATACTCACTTTTATTTCTAAACCTACTGACTATCTTCCTAATCTTACTGATTATTGCTTTTTGACTCGATGTTCTCTTCGACAATTAATCATCCAAGGTATAAGGTCCTAAACCATTGTATTTCAGTTTATCGGAGACATATATGCAGAACATAATTCAAACCTAAGAATCCCACTCAAGGACCCAATGCCCTTCTGACTTTGAATCTTACCTAGATTTCTGTTTTCATACTTACATTTCACCTATATATTCTTGTAAATATCACAGGTTCCCAATACCATTATTCATGCAGCAGAGAGATTCCTAACCCAAATCAAACATGTTATTAACCCTAAACATACACTCTTCCCTCAATCTAACTTTACAAAAGAGGAGGGACAGAGTTAGTCTTACAATACAGGAATGTAGGGGATCTTCCACCTTCTGAGAACATCAAAGGTCCATGCAGAAATGATCCCTGGAGAAGATGTAGGCAGCTATGAAGGACCTGAGAGAGGAAAAGTCATCTTTTATGGTAAACAACCTGATCAGGATGAATGGATGTGTCTGAATCAACCTCTATCTTCTAAATGTAGAGAAGATGGACCAAATCAGGCCTGTGTGGAGATCTCTTCCCAGGTGCCAATGGTTGATATACAATTCTGACTTGTGAAAGTGTGACAGAAAGTAGGGACAGACTCCATCTCATGGGACCCTTAGAAGTAACTGTTAGGACAAAGAGGTTGCCAAGGCAGTGACCTCATTCAGTTCCTGAAGGAAGTGACCTCACTTCACTTCCTTGGTGATGGAACTCTCTGAACTTGGGATCCAGGAAGAGAGGCACCCAGAGCCAGTTGCAGTCCCAGTCCCTGTGGTCTCACTTGTTTCAATTTACCAAGGACAGAGTCAGTCTTTCTTAGTACCAACAGATGTGAGGATGGCCAAATGCCAGGAAAGCTCTGAAGAAAGGCCTTTCCTGAGAAAGCAGGTATTGGTTCACCGCTGGCTCCTGACAACTGCACAGAGTTGGCCAAGGAGACCAGATTTGAGATACAACAGGCCATTTTTGGCGAATATAGTATGGCCCACCATTCAGAGGACACTCCACAAAGGAGGTGCCTTTGTGGGTGTAGGTGTGTGTATGGTTTTTTTCTCATGTTCTGAGAAGATGTAAGAAAGGCTGTTTGTTTGAATTGGTGTGGACTGTTTCTAGTCCTTTGACAAGGCGAGTGCTTCTATGTCTGTGTATCCCACTCTGTCCGTGGTTGTAGACATTAGAAAAGAAAATGCATCAATGGATGTGTCCTGTCTAGGAGAAAGCTTCGCAACATTCATCCTGCCCGATTTATTAATGGACTGCGGCTTTCCTTATTGAAGGGCAAAACCTGCTATCTTCCAAAGTTTCTGTTTACATCCTGAATTCTGGACACTCTCCAGAATTGCCTCATTGTTTTGTGACCAAGATATGTACTACCTCCAAGCTATGTGATATGGCTATGTACTGGATAGCTGAAGGGAAAGGCGAGCATCTAGGAAAACTCAGATATCAGTGTGACCAGGAAAGTCTCAGTGGAGAAACCCTGCTTTGTGCGTTTTGTTTACCTATTGTTCTGTTGCCCTGAATTTCAAGAAGGTTTTTGCCTCAGAACACTCCTTTGTGAATATCAATTTAATCCATTATTTAAAGTGGAACCAGCTATACTATTTATTCACAGTATGGTCTATTCATGCATTATCTTTATATTCATAGACACAGGGTACAGGTTTTTGTACAACCAATACTTATGTATATGTCTTCAAAATATTACTCACAGAAATGGTGAAAGAAATACTGATGTCACCTAATCTACATATACATTTTATCACAGTAATATTCTGGACACAAAATGCAAAGTTCACACTTATTATTGTACTAAAGCCTAAATGGAAAGTGAACATGGATTACTTCCATGTTCAGGTTGCCTAATGCTCTCAAATATCAATCCTATTGGTGACTACATATTTGTTTCTTCCTAAGATTATATATTCAAAATCAACCCTGTTGAAAATATCTAATCATATCACTCACTTTATACTTTGCCTGATTTTGTAATATCTCTTTTTTTAATGTTAGGATGAGCCAATTTAGTACTTTTTAAAATTTTTATTTTTTTCACCTTTCATAAATTTGATTCAAGTGAGTTATGCATTTCCATTTTTACCCCAAATACAGATTGCAGAATCACATCAGTTACACATTCACAATGTTTACATAATGCCATATTAGTGACTGTTGTATTCTGCTGACTTTCCTATCCCCTACTATCCCCCCTCCCCTCCCCTTTCATTTTCCCTCTCTACCTCATCTGTTATTGTTCCGTTCTCTCCCTTCCCCCCCTTTCCCCTCACAACCTTGTATATGTGATTTCGTATAACGATGAGGGTTTCCTTCCATTTGCATGCAATTTCACTTCTCTCTCCCTTTCCCTCCCATCACTTTTCTCAGTTTAATGTTAATATTTTCCTCATGCTCTTTCCCTCTGTTCAGTTCTTAGTTGCTCTCCTTAAATCAAAGAAGACATTTGGCATTTGTTTTTTAAGGATTGGCTAGCTTCACTTAGCATAATCTGCTCTAATGCCATCCATTTTCCTGCAAATTCCATGATTTTGTCATTTTTTAGTGCTGCATAATACTCCATTGTGTATAGATGCCACATTTTTTTTATCCATTCATCTATTGAAGGGCATCTAGGTTGGTTCCACAGTCTGGCTATTGTGAATTGTGCTGCTATGATCATTGATGTGGCAGTATCCCTATAGCATTCTCTTTTATGGTCCTCAGGGAATAGTCCAAGGAGGGCGATAGCTGGGTCAAATGGTGGTTCCATTCCCAGCTTTTCCAGGAATCTCCATACTGCTTTCCATAATGGCCGCACCATTTTGCAGTCCCACCAGCAATGTACAAGTGTACCCTTTTCCCCACATCCTTGCCACCACTTATTGTTGTTTGACATCCTAATGGCTGCCAATCTTCCTGGAGTGAGATGGTATCTTAGGGTGGTTTTGATTTGCATTTCTCTGACTGCTAGAGAATGTGAGAATTTTTTCATGTACTTATTAATTGATTGTATGTCTTCTTCTGAGAAGTGTCTGTTCAGGTCCTTGGCCCACTTGTTGATTTTGTAATATCTCTATTGATATCTGCTTTCCTACATATTTTCCCCTGTTCATCATTGTGACTGACCCTTCAAGTGTGCTGATATTTACTTTCACACTTTAACCCAAACCCTATTGCTAAATAACTTTTGTTCCAAATCCTATGCTTACTCTTCTTTGTTAACCTACCGAATATCTATCTAATCCTACCGACTATCCCTTTTTGACAGGATGTTCTCTTCGAATTTTAATCATCCAAGGTACAAGGTCCTATGCCATTGCATATCGATTTATCTGAGATATCTGTGCACAACATAAATCAAAGCTAAGTATCCCAATGAAGGGCCCATTGCCTCTCTGGGCTTCAAAATTACCTAGACTTCCTTTTTTCATTTATATATTTCACCTCTATATTTTTAAAAATATCCCAGGTTCCCAGTACCATTATACATCCAGCAGAATGATTTCTAACCCAAATCAAACATTTTTATTAACCCTAATAATACACTGTTCCCTCAATGTAAATTTAATGAAGAGCAGGGACAGAGTTGGTCTTACAATACAGGAATGTAGGGGATCTTTCACCTGTTTAGAACCACAAGTTCAATGCAGAAATGATCCCTGGAGAATATGTAGTCAGCTATGGAGGACCTGAGAAAGCAAAAGTAATCTTCCATGGCAAAATACCTGGTCAGGATGACGGGATGTGTCTGAATCAGAACCTCTCTTCTCAATGTAGAGGAGATGGACCAAACCAGGCCTGTGTGGAGAGCTATTACCGGGTTCCTATGGTTGATATACCATTCTAACTTGTGAATGTTTCACAGGAAGTAGGGGAAGCCTCCATTTAATGAGACACTTGGAAGCAACTGTTAGGATAAAGTGGTTGCCAAGGCAGTGACCTAATTCAGTTCCTGAAGGAAGTGACCTCACCTTACTCCCTTGGTGATGGAACTCTCTGAACTTGGGATCCTGGAAGCCAGGCACACAGAGCCAGTCCCAGTACCAGTCCCAGTGGGTTCACTTGTTTGGAATTACCAAGGACAGAGTCAGTCTTTCTTTGTACCTACTGATGTTAGAATGGCCAAAAGCCAGGACAGCTCTGAAGAGGGGCCTTTCCTGAAAAAGCAGGTAGTGGCCCACCGCTGGCTCCTGACAACTTCATAGAGTTGGCCAAGGAGACCATATTTGAGACAGGACAGGACATTTTGGGGGAACATTGTGTGGCCCACCAGTCAGAGGACACTCCATAGAGTCACAGACCTACTTAGGGTAAGGAGGTGCCTTTGTGGGTGTGGTTGTGAGTTTGTGATTTTGTCTCATGTTGTGAGAATAGTAAGGAAAGGTGGTTTGTATGGTTTGGAGTGAACTGTTTCTCGTAAGTCGTTTGAAAAGGCGAGTGTTTCTATGTCTGTGTATCCCATGGTGTCCGTGGTTGTAGACATTAGAAAAGAGAGTGCATCAATGGATGTGTCCTGTCTAGTAGAAAGCTTCCCATTTCATCCTGCCCAATTTATGAATGGATTGCGGCTTTACTTAAAGATGGGCATAACCTACTACATTCCTAATTTCCAGGTTTCTTCATGAATTCTGTTCACTCTCCAGGATAGGCTCATGGTTTTGTGTCTAACATATGTACCACCTCCAAGCTCTGTGACATGGTCATGTACTGGATAGCTGAAGGGAATGGCGAGCATCTCAAAAAACTCAGATATCAGTGTGACCAGGAAATTCTCAGTGGAAAAACCCTGCTTTGGGCATTTTGCTTATATATTGTTCTGTTGAACTGAATGTCAGGAAGTTCTTGCTCTGGCCACCCCTTTGTGAAGCCTGAAGTAAACAGTTTTCAAATGGAAATGAATGGACATCACCTGTGGCTCTTTGCTTAATTGCTTTGGAAAGGGATGTGTCTGAATTAGCATCTTGGCCCTGTGTGAGTTTGTGGCTTAGATTCTCAGCACCAGATGGATCTAAAGAAAGATCCCATGTGTGCATCTAAAACCAAAATGGCAAATAGACCAGTCATTGTGGATAAAGTCTCGCTTTCCTCTGTGAGGTTCCTGACCTCTATCAAGTGAGAATAGGGATCCTTTGTGTCAATTGAGTTCTTCAAAGCCCTGCAGAGGTGCTTGGGTTTTCTCATGACTCTAATTCACATAAACAATCTATACCTCTAACTCAGTAGGCCTCAAATTGAAGAAGCGCTGCAGTATTAACGGCATGCCTATTTGATCACTCCTGGTTCACAGGAAGTATGTCCAGGCCACCCTGACTTTAGGCAAATGAGGGGCAAGGGAGCTTATTTTGGACACTGTCTTGGACTGCGCCCCTCATGGAAACCTCCAGCCAGAGGTTATGATGAGTATCTATATGGAAACAGATGAGGGCCATGTGGGAGTGTTTTGGTTTTAATTGTGGTCATTGTGTGGCAGTTAAAGGAGATGCCTGGGTCCACATGGGCTTGAACTCTGGTGTGATTACACTTAGAGAGTGCATTCTGGATCTGATCTCAGAGAACTTGTGCCATGAATTGTGTTGGGATTCTAGGAGGGCACGCATGAGAGTCTCCCTTGGAAACTGAGATCTAGGCCCAGGGTGGCTTTCCTCAGAGCACTGGGAATCTCAGCCAGGATATCACATGATTTTTTTTTTTTCTGAAAGACTTGGCAGGCACGGGTGACAGTCAAAACACACATGGACCTCACATTGTAGACCTCAATGGGTCTGATTTTATGTGACATTTTGGCCACTCCCTGGGAAGCCTTGTCTGTAACAGTTCTACAGAGCTTTCATTGAAATGAGGTTTCTCATCATTTAATGGTTCCTGTACGAATTGAAATCCACAGTGCCTCCAACTTCATCCGTGAAAAATGGCTAGATAAATACAATAAAATTATTGAAATTTCCATGACCAGGTGGCACTGTAGAAAATTTGGAAAACCGGTTGCTGATCATGAGTATACCAGACAGCGCCTTGATTGACTAGGTTTCATCAAAATGGTGTAGAACAGAGATGCCAGTAAATTGGAGCCTGCTGAGTAGTGGGCCTAGAGCAGTGGAGGGGGGGTGTGTGATGAAACATCTGTGGTGGGGCCATGTTGATCTTCCATTGGCTCTGAAATGCCTTGTGACTGACATGGTACAACCACCAGACCCTTATATGTAACGGCATCTTGTTATATAGAGAGGTTTCAGGGAAATGTTGAGAATTATGTTGCTATGGTCAAGGGGAAAAGCTTTGTGGAATAGAAGCATTGTTGGTATATTCTCTTGCAGACCCTGACCCACCACACGTGACAGAAGTCCCTCAAGCACTGTGTCCCAGGTGATCTTTTTTTACTTCATAAGCAAATACCAAACTCCCAGTGCAGCAGCAAGAAACACCAGGAAAAGTAGAGGATGACCAAATGGCTTCACAGTCCACACGCAGAGACACTTAGGCCCCAGTGGACACAGTTTACCTACATAGAGAGAATTCAGCACTGCTGCCTCATGTTCATTGGAAAATATGAAACCATGTCCTCCAGGTCGCATAGATGCACACCCAGCTTTGATGGTCTCAGTACAAAGAAAGCTCCTTACGAAAACATATATTTCAAGTGCCCAACCTCAGAGGCAGTTTCTCAAGAAGTCTTTAGGGCAGCAGAGCTCCATGTTTGTGGAGTGCTTACCCTGTCCCATACTTTTGGAAACTCCTCTACGACCTCCAAGATTGTGAACTCATGAGAATATTCATTTCCAGATATGTATTCACAGAATTTTTAACTCTTCTCCTCTAATTGTGTCTTACTTGGGACGAGGGTAATGTCTAGGCATTGTTCTGAATGAGAGTGGGAAGATTTTTGTGCAGCATATATTTGAAATACTAAATCCCTGACACTAACCCATTCCCTACTAGACTCTGACTACTAATCCTAATATGATGGAGAAACATAACCCAAACAGAATAGAAATACAAGCATTTCAGAGGAGGCATGGTGTATAGTTGGACATGCCTTTTGAAATATATAGGGTAGGAGTTATAAATCTAGTCAATTTTTAATTGAAATAGTTCTACATGTGTTTTTAAAGTTAACAAATATATGAATTACTGTTTTCCTTTCTCAGTAGCCTATTCAGCACAAGTGTTTTAATATGCACATATAGAATCCTACCTGGTGTCACACGTACATTCTCGTGAGGTGGCTGACATGGCACATACAAATTGTGAGAAGTGATCACTCCTCCTAAACAATGTTGGAACTGAAAATTCAACCCATGGGTGAGCTTCCTATTTGAACAAACTTATATAAAAATCCATATTCATTAAAATGAATATTTTTGGATATGATGATGATATATATTTCATGATGAATTTCAATTGGCATATATATTGCTATTTTTAATATATATATATATATATATATATATATATATATATATATATATATATATATATATATATAACATGTGTCTTATTATGCACTCCCTAAATTCATTCATATTGATGTTTTTGGATTTTTAATCAACTTTTCACAAGATTATTCTCAGTAATATTCATCCACCTGAAATACATATTTGTTTCCTAGTACTGAAAACTAACTTCTTTGAATGGTGCAAACATATCCTAACATTTCTACAGGAACTGACCCTGTTTAACATCGATTCAAGTAGATTACTATGGGACATGATGTGTACTTTGATGTTCAATTTTATTCAACACTTCTACATTACTATTTATTCACTTTATGCACATCATAGGATATATATTTCATCCACAAGTTAGCAAATTTATACGCATTTGTCTGACTTTCATTCACTTCGTGCTTCAGAACACATGTATTCATCCATGTTTCTTGACTGATCTTTTCATGAGACTTCTTTCCAAACACATTATTTTCGATTTCCATAATCACTTTTGAAACACTTCAAAAGTTACCTTGAGCTTGGGGAGGGAATCTGAGCCCCGACTTTCTTAGTCATCCTCCAGAGTCAGAATGGCTGGCTGGTGTGGCTGTCGCTTTTTAGGGCAATTTTGGCCCAGTGTCCTTTTTTCTTTAGAGTAGGCACATTGATCTGAGGCCAGGGTGGCCTCTGGCATGGGCCAATGTTATCCCTTCTTGTCTACCTGTTTCTTAATTTCTGGCCTATTTGTTTTTGTGACCAGGACCTTAGTCAACGCCTTAGTCTGCATTTTGTTTCTTTTATCCTCCCCTTGCTCCCTTCTCTTCCTCAGTTTCTCTCTTATAGTATACGTTCTTGGCTTCTCTGACTAAATCTCTGAAAGTCATATCTTGTAATCAATCTAGCTTTGTAACTTTGTTTTAATATCCAAGCCAGTTTGCCCAATAAAGGCCATCGTGACAGATGCCTTTGATTCTCTGCCTGAGGATCAAAAGGAGTATATCTCCAATATGCCTCCATAATTCTCTCTAGAAACATAGTGGGAGAATCATCAGGCCCTTGAATAATCTCTCTTACCTTGTCCAAATTAGTTTGTCGCTAGCGGCTGCTTGGAGACACACTATTAGAGCCCGGTGATAAGGGGACAAATGCTCCCTACCTTCAAAGATTTTGGGGTCTCAGTTGGGTGGGTTCAAGGGAAAGCCGCCTTTGATTATGTTGGGAAGTTGTGTCGGACGCAGATCTTGTTTGAGGGATTTTTTTTCTAGCTTCCTGGAGGATTCACTGTTGTTCCTCTGTCATGAAGAGAATCCCTAGGAGTTTTTGGCAGTCATCCGAAGTAGGCTGGTGTGAAAACATCAATGACTCAACCAGACCTGAGAGCCTGGTGGGGTCCTCAGAAAAAGGGGGATTATAATTTTTTTTAAGTTATATAGGTCTGACGAGGAGAAAGGCTAATACTGGTAGGCTTGCATTTTTTCCCCGTGGCCATCGTCAATCATTGGCACATAGGAATGGAGGGGGAGCATCCCAAGAGTTCCAGGGTTTTAAATCATTCACCGCCAGCGAGTTCCTTTAGATGGTACAGCTTCCTCCAAGGGAAGAGGTGCTGTGGGTGCCGCAAAGGAATTATCTGGAGGGCGCTGGGCCGGCATAGCTTCCTCCAATGGAGGAGAGGCTGAGTCAGCAGCAGGGGAATCACTTAGAGGGTGTTGGATTTTGGGGGACAAGGGCAGGGGATAAGGAGGGGAAGGAGACTCCAGTAGAGTGAAATCTGGTGACTCAAGGAGAACAGAGGGTGTAGGAGGAGGAGGAGCAGAGGATTTGAGAGTTCCTGGGGGAAGGAGTCAGAGTGGGGGCAGGGGCAAGAAAGGCTTCACCCATGGAAAAGGAGATATGCAGAGTTCCCGCCGAGTTAAGATATATGGCTGTTGATCCAGATGGCTATGTAGCACCGGCTGAAAGACACTATCTCTGACTTTATTAAATTAGTGGGAAGTAGAAAGATCCTTCTAGGGGTAATCCAAATCCAAAGGTGGGCCATTCTGAAGCACAGAGAGTCTGCCACATCCGGCGCTTTACTGAAAAACAAAGATTCTGAGCCCTTAAGCGGACTTTGGTCCAGTGATCAAGTATCAGGGACAGAGGCATTGAAGTGCTCTGTCCCATAATGAAAGATACACAAACAGTTAAAGCAATGAAACATGACACAGACAAGACAAGGCAATGAAGACAGGCAATGGACGTCCAACACTGAGACCAGGACTGAGGAGCCGGCAAAACCCGATTGACTGGCAATACCGAATCCGAAAAAAAATATCAATGAGTCCAGGAGACTATCTCGTCCCCATAAATTTACGGGAAGATGATCCAATACATATGGCTGTAGAGTTCCTTCACATCTTTCAGGATCCTTCCAATCTAATACCATTGCACTTCTATGGGGATTATACGCTACTCCTAGGCCTCGAAGCGTTTGAGTGGCTTGTTGTAATGGCCAATGTTTTGGCAATTCTTAACGAGAGATGATGCTAAGGTCTGCATCTGTATCCAGTATCCCATTAAATTCATGCCCTTGAATATTTAGTTTTAGCATGGGGCCAGAATCTAAATTTAAAGAAAGCATAGCCCAATCTACACCTGTGGAGCCTAATCACTTGGAACCTCTTTCTACAGTACGACTGGAAAATTTTTCACGTAGGCTGGGTATTATTAGTAACTGTGCTATTCTATCTCCTGGTGAAATTACTGATATACCCTTTGGAGAACTGGCTATAATTTTTATTTCACCTTCATAGTCGAGATCAATTACCCCAGGACTTATCATAAGTCCTTTTAGAGTAGAAGATCTGCGTCCCAATAATAAGCCTACTGTTCCTTTGGGAAGAGGTCCTTTTACCCCTGTGGAAATGAATTGAACTCCCATCTCTGCAGTTAGTACTGCTCTGGCAGAGGCACAGATGTCTAACCCTGCGCTCCCTCTGGTTTGTCTGATGAGGGATCTGATGGACAATGTGTCCTGGGCACTACCCTGATGGGGTTGCTGGGTTTCTCCAGTGCTGCGTATATTTGTGGTTTGGGGGCCCGGAGAATTGAGCCCCATTGTCCATTTTTTGGCAATGGAGCTCCATGTTTTTGTCCACGATATTGTGGATAAACACCTGGTCCTTGTTCGTTTTTTGATAATGGTGTACCCTCTATGGTGGTTTGAGAACAGCATTCATTAGCCCAAAGTCTCCCTCTATGGCATCGTGGACAAATACCTGGTATTCTACTCCTTTGATACCTAGTTTTGTTAAACCCTCCTCCTATGGGACAATTCCTTTTAAAATGTCCTGTTTTTTCACAATTGTAGCATGTTCTTGGCCTGGCATCTAAAGCCTGTTTTACTGCAGCTGCCACAATTTGCCCTTGTTCATTAATGTCTCTGGCATCTAAAGCCTGTTTTACTGCAGCTTCCACGACTTGCTCTTATTCTTTAATGTCTCTACATAATTTAATATATGTGTTTAAATCTTCATGTTTCCATGGTCTAATGATATCTTTGCACCAAGGATTCGCTTGCTCATAAGCCAGTTGTTTTAGTAATGGCATTGCTTGTTGTGTATTTCCAAAAAACTCTGGTAGCTGTTTGAATAAGCCTATCTACAAATTCAGCATAAGGTTCATTAGCTCCTTGTATTACCTTAGATAACTGACCTTGTAAACCTCCATTTCCTTGAAAAGTCTTCCATGCCTTAATTGCATCTATAGCAATCTGTGCATATACACCAGGATCATATGCACATTGCTGCTGCTGATCCTCATAAGGTCCCTTTCCTAACAATATATCTAGATTTCTCTGAGGATAACTAGCTGCTGCATTTTGCCTAGCCGTCTCCTTGCAAAATTCCTCATTGGCAATCTTCCATAACAGGTATTTCCTCCATTTAGCACAGATTTACACATATTAGCCCAATCTGCTGGCTTCATGTTCATGTTGTTAATGGATTTGATAATGCTTACAGTGAAGGGTGCTTGAGGACCATAGGTTGTTACAGCCTCTATTAGCTGCTTCACTGTTTTGAAATTTAAAGCATGGTAATCTCACTGCCCTCCTGCCTCAAATACTGGGCATGTTAATATTTGAGATCTTGTCTCAGGATTCCAACTATCAACTGTGGGGGTTGGGGGCCTCCCAGCATATGGAGGTGGCCTTGTTAGTTGGACACTTACTTCCTCTGGTGATAGAAAGGTGTTAGTAGCAGTCTCCTGTAGAGGTTGTGCTGTTGGTTGGACACTTACACCCTCTGGTGATAGAAAGGTGTTAGTAGTAGTCTCCTGTTGTAACTTTCCCCCTGATGGCTTTTTCTGTTTTACACTTTCTTCCTCTGTCTGACTGGCTTGAAAGGCCTTCTCTTTTACTTGATTTTTTTCCTCTGTCTGACTAGTTCGAGAGACCTTTTCTTTTACTTGAATTTTTTCCTCTATCTGACTAACTTGAGAGACCTTCTGTTTTACTTGAATCAATATGTCTACTCCTTCCTCTACCATTGTCTGAACTGAAGGCTTTCCACTAAGCAAACAAGGTACAAACGTCCACAATAGCAATGTGCCAACTGGCAGAGGCCCTGGGCTTTTCTTTTCTATTCTTTTTAAATCTTCACCATGATGGTTCCATTGTGATATATTTAACAACTCCTCCTGAAAAAGCCATGGGCTACATTTTTGTATTGTATCAACGTATGCCCTGACTTTTCTTGATTTTACTGAGATGCCTCCTTCCTCTAACAATTTACTGAACACTCTTTCAGTTTTTTTTTTTTTTACTAATTTCTGATCCCGTATTTCTACTATAATACAACCCAACAAGATGACACCAAACAAAACAGCTCCTCAGGAAAAGCCGTCAGAGCCCAACTGCCACCACAGGCTTCCCACAAGCCTCTCCCTCAAACACAAGTCTCCTCCTCTTGAGGCCGATTAGCTGGGTCACGTGGGCGAAGCCAAAAAGTCCCCCAATGAGCAGTTCCATGGTCTGAAAGGGAAGGGAACCAGCCCAATGTGCATCACCACAGAGGAGCCAATCAGCGAGATGTTGCTGGGGCCGCTGTGAGCCAATCATCCGCTGGCAGTCTGAAAGGTCGGGGAAACCGCTCATTGAGCATCTCAATGAGCATCACCACAGAGAAGCAAATCAGCTAGATGATGCTGGGGCTGCTGTGAGCCAATCATCAGCCGGCAGATGGAAGTTTGCTGGCAGCTGCAAGTTTGCTGGGGCTCCTTTGGCTGTGGCTCTCAACAGATTATTCTCAGAAATATTCAACCACCTGACATACATATTTGTTTCCTAGTACTGAAAACTAACTTCAGTGAATGGTCCTTATATATCCTAATATTTCTATAGTAACTGACCAAGTTTAACATCAATGCAGTTAGATTCCTATGGGACATGATATGTATTTTTAAGTTCATTTTTATTCCACACTGGTACATTACTATTTCTTCAGTTTATGGACATCATAGGATATATCCTTTCATCCACAAATTCACAAATTTATAGGCATGTGGTTCACTTTCAATCACTTCCTCTTTCAGAAAACATGTATTCCTCTATGATTCTTTAGTGGTCTTTTCACTAGACTTCTTTCTAAAAACATTATTTTCGATTCTATACTCATTTTTGAAGCAAAACTCACACACTCTTCATGATAAACCGTAACCCTAATATTACCATTAGATGTATAACTGGTTGGAATGAATGTATATATATATATATATATCAATATAAGATTTACTATATATTTTCAAATATAATTTCAATGCATTATTTAAAGTTGGAACCAGTTATATAATTTATTCACAATATGGTCTATTCATGCATCATCTCTTATTCATCAACACAGGGTACGCCTATTTTATCTGCAATACTAATTTATAAGTTTTCAAAATATTGCTCCTCATATTGGTGGAAGAAATACTCATGTCATCTGATCTACATATATATTTTACCACAGTAATATTCTTGACACAAAATGCAAAGGTCACACTTATGATTGTACTAAAGCCTAAATTTAAAGTGAGCATGGATTACTAAAAACCTCCATGTCTAGGTTCCCTAATGCGCTCAAATGTCAATCCTATTGGTGACTAAATAATTGTTTCTTCCTAAGATTATATATTCAACCTCAACCCTGTTGAAAATATCTAATCCTATCACTCACTTTATACGTTGCCTGATTTCCTAATGTCTCTATTGATAGATATTTACTCTCTTTCCTACATATTTTCCCCAGTTCATCATTGTGACTGACTCTTCACATGTGCTGACATTTACATTCACTCTCTAACTGAAACCCTATTGCTAAAGAACTTTTGGTCCAACTCCTAGACTCACTCTTCTTCCTAATCCTACAGACAATCTTCCTAATCCTATGGACTATCCCTTTTGGACTGGATGATCTCTTCTAAATTCAGTCATCTGAGGTACAGCAACCTATGCCATTGTAAATGAATTTATCTGAGACCTCGGTGCAGAATATAATTCAAGCTTAGTATGCCAATCAATCGCCAAATGCCCTTCTGGGCTTCAAATCTTACCTAGATTTCTTTTTTCGTACTTATATTTCACGTCTATATTCTTATAAGTATCAGAGGTTCCCAAACCATTATTCATCCAGCAGAATGATTCCTAACCAAAATCGAACATGCTATTAACCCTAACCATACAATGTTCCGTCAATCTAACTTTACAGAAGGGGAGGGACCGAGTTGGTCTTACAATACAGGAAGGTAGGGGATCTTCCACCTGCTGAGAACCTCAAAAGTCCATGCAGAAATGATCGATGGAGAAGATTTAGGCAGCTATTTAGGACCTGAGAGAGGAAAAGTCATCTTCCATGGCAAACAACCTAGTCAGGATGAAGGGATGTTTTTGAATCAGCCTCTCTCTTCTTAATGTAGAGAAGTCGGATCAAACCAGGCCTTTGTGGAGAGCTGTTCCCAGGTGCCTATGGTTTCTATACCATTCTAATTTGTGAATGTGTCACAAGAAGTAGGGGAAGCCTCCATCTTATGAGAACCTAGGAAGCAACTGTTAGGACATATTGGTGGCCAAGTCAATGACCTCATTCAGTTCCTGAAGGAAGTGACCTCACCTACTTCCTTGGTGATGGAATTCTCTGAATTTGGGATCCAGGAAGCCAGGCACCCAAAGCCATTACCCGTCCAAGTCCCAGTGGTCTCACTTGTTTGGATTTACCAAGGATAGAATCAGTCTTTCTAGGTACCTCTTCATGTGAAGGTGGCCAAATTCCAAGAAAGCTCTGAAGAGGGGCCTTTCCTGACAAGACTGGAATTGGCTCACCACTGCCTCCTGAAAACTTCACAGAGTTGGTGAATGACACCAGATCTGAGACAGGAAAGGCCATTTCAGAGGAACATCGTATGGCCTATCAGTCAGAGGACACTCAGAAGAGTCACAGACCTACTTGGGGGAAGGAGGTGCCTGGGTGTGTGGATGTCAGTTTGTGGTTTTGTCTCATGTTCTGAGAATAGGTAGAAAAAACGTGATTTATTTCTTTTGGAATGGACTGTTTCTAATAAGTCATTTGACATGGTGAGTGTTTCTATTTCTGTGTATGCCACTGTGTCCGTGGTTGTAGACATTAGAAAAGAGAATGCATCAATGAATATGTCCTGTGTAGTAGAATGCCTCCCAGCAATCAACCTGTCCAATTTATGAAAGGACTGCGGCTTGCCTTACCAATGGGAAACACCTCCAACCTTCCTAAGTTCCTATTTTCTTCCAGAATTCTGGCCACTAGCCAGAATATGCTCATTGTTTTTTATCATGATATGTACCACCTCCAATCACTGTGACATGACCATGTACTGAATAGCTGAAGGAATTGGCATGGCGAGCATCTCAAAAAACTCAGATATCAGTGTGGCCAGGAAACTCTCAGTGGAGATACCCTGCTTTGGGCCTTTTGCTTACATTTTGTTCTGTTGCCCTGAATGTCAGGAAGGTATTTGCCTCTGGCCACCCCTTTGTGAAGACTGAAAAAAACAGTTATCAAATGGAAATGAATGAGGATCACCTGTGGCTCTTGGCATAACTGCTTTGGAAAGGGAGGTGTCTGAATCAGCCACTTGGCCCTGTGTGAGGCTCCAGCTTAGATTCTCAGCACCTGATGGATCTAAAGAAAGATCCCATGTGTGCATCCAAAACCAAAATGGCAAAAAGATCAGTCATTGTGGATGAAGTCTCTAGCCTTCTTCTGTGATGTTCCTGACTCCATCAAGTGAGAATAGGGATCCTTTGGGTCAAATCAGTTCTTCAAAGCCATGCAGAAGTGCTTGGGTTTTCTCATGACTCCAAACCACATAAAGAATCTATACCTGACATTCATTAGGCCTCAAAATGGAGAAGCAGAGCAGTATTAACGGCAGGTCTATTTAATCACTCCTGGTTCACAGGAATGGTGTCCAGGCCACCCTGACTTTAGGCAAATGAGGGCCAAAGGTGCTCATTTTGGTCACTGTCTTGGGCTGCGCCCCTCATGGAAAAATTCAGCCAGAGGTTATGATGAGTGTCTATATGGAGAACATGAGGGCCTTGTGGGAGTGTTTAGGTTTTAATTTTGGTCATTTGTGTGGCGGTTGGAAGAAATGAATGGGTCCAACTGGTCTTGAACTCTGGTGTGAGTTCAAGGGGACTTAGAGACTGAGTTCTGGAACTGAACTCAGAGAAGTATTGCCATGAATTGTGTTGGGATTTTCGCAGGCCACACATGAGAGTCGCCCTTATAAACTGAGATCTAGGTCCAGGGTGGCTTTCCACAGAGCACTGAGAATCACAGCCTGGATATCACATGATTTTTTCTAAAACACATGGCAGGCATACTTGAGCGTCAAAACACACATGGACCTCACATTGTAGACCTCAATAGTCCTGGATTTCGGTGACCTTTTGGCCACTCCTTGGGAAGACTTGCCTGTGAGAGTTTTCCAGAGGTTTCATTGAAATGAGCTTCCTCACCATTTAATGTTTCCTGAAAAAATTGAAACCCACAGTGCCTCCAACCTCATGCTTGAATAATGGCTAGATAAATACCATGAAATTCTTAAAATTCCCTTGACCAGGTTGCACAGGAGAACCTTTGGATATACTGTTGCTGACGATGAGTGTATCAGACAGTTCCTTGATTGACTGGGTTTCATGAAAATGGTGTAGAACAGAGATGCCAGTAAGTTCAAGCCTGCTGATTAGTGGACCTACAGCAGAGATGTGCAGTTTTGTGATAAAACTTCTGTCGTGGGGCCTTGTGGATCTGCCTTTGACTTCCAAATGGCTTGTGGCTGACATGGTGCATCCAGCAGACCCTTATATGTAAAGGCATCTTTTTATAAGTAGAGGTTTAAGGGAAATCTTAACAATCAGGTTATTATGGTCAAGGGGGCAAACTGTGTGGGATAGAAACCTGGTTGGTGCATTCTTCTGCTGACCCTGACCCACCACACATGACAGAACTCCCTCCAGCACTGTGTTCCAGTTGAGCTCCTTGAATTCCATGAAGCAAATATTAAATTCCCAGTGCAGCACCAAGAATCACGACGAAATGTGGAGGATGACCAAATGGATACACAGCCAACATGTGGATACACTTAGCCCCCCGTGGCCACAGTTTACCTACAAAGACAGAATTCAGCACTGCTGCCTCATGTTCATTGGAAAATAAGAAACCATATCCACAAGGTCACAGAGATGAAGACCCAGCTTTGATGGTCTCCCTAGAAAGGAAGCTAAAGCTCCTGACAACAACATATGTTTTAAGTGCCCAACCTCAGAGACAGTTTCTCAAGAAGTCTTTAGGCAGGCAGAGGTCCATGTTTGTGGAATGTTTACCCTGTCCCATACTTTTGGAAACTCCTCTACCACTTCCAAGGTTGTGAACTCCTGATCGTATTCCATTCCAGATATGTAGTCATGTATTTTCTAACTCTTCTCCTCTAATTGTGTCTTACTTGGGGCGTAGGTGATATCTAGGTGTTGTTCTTGATGAGAGTGGGAAGATTTTTGTGTACCACATATTTGCATACACATTGGATTCATTTTTCTATTTTCCATTCAATATACTGATTCCCTGACACTAACTCACACCCTACTAGACTCTGATTACTAATCCTAATATAATGGAGGAAAGTAACCGAAACATTATAGAAACACAAGCAGTTCAGAGGAGGCATGGTGTATAGTTGGACTTGTTATTTGCATGATAAATGGTAGGTGTTAAAAATATAGTCAATTGTTAATTGAAATAGTTCTCCATTCTTTTTAATGTTAACTTATTTCTGAATTTCTGTCTCCATTTCTCTGGAGCCTATTCAGCACATGTATTTTTATATGCACATATAGAATCCTACCTGGTATCACACGTACATTTTTGTGAGGTGGCTAACTTTGCAGATACAAATTGTGAGAAGAGATCACTCCTCCTAAACGCCTTTGGATCTTAAAATTCCACCTATGGGTGAGGTTCCTAGTTGAACAACATTATACATAAATCCATGTTCACTAAAATGAATACTTTTTAATCTGTGGATGATATATATTTCAAGATAAATTGTGATACCCATATATATTTATATATTGCTACTTTTTAATGTATCTGTGATATATATATATATATATATATATATATATATATATATATATATATATATATATATTTTACACCCTCCTGATTTTTCAAAATAGGAAATATATGTGTCTTATATACACTCCCTAAATTCATTCATGTCATGAATGTGGATTTATAATAAAATGTTCACAAGATTATGCTCAGATATATTCATCCACCTGAAATATATATTTGATTCCTAGTACTGAAAACTAACTTTAGTAAATGGTCCTTTCAAATCCTAATGTTTCTACAGTAACTGACCCAGTTTAACATCAATGCAAGTAGATTCCTATGGGACATGATATGTATTTTGACATTCATTTTCATTCAACACTGGTACATTACTATTTTTTTCAGTTTTTGCACATCATAGGATATATATTTTATCCACAAGTTAGGAAATTTATACGATTTTTTTTATACTTACAATCACTTCCTGCTTCAGAACACATGTATTCCTCTATGTTTCTTGATTCGTCTTTTCATGAGACTTCTTTCCAAACACATTATTTTCCATTCCCATAATCACTTTTGAAGCTAAACTCACACACCTTTCATGATAAAACATAACCCTAATATTACCATTAGATGCATAACTCGTTGGAATGAATGATTGTATATCAATACAATATTTCTTATATATTTTCAGATATCAATTCAATCCATGATTTAAAGTGGAAACAGTTATATTATTTATTCACAGTATTGTCAATTCATGCATTACTTCTATATTCATAGACACAGGGTACAACTCTGTGTTCCCCCTAACACTAATTTATACGTCTTCAAAATATTGCTCCCAGAAATGTTAGAAAAAATACTCATGTCACCTGATCTACATATACATTTTATCACTGTAATATTCTGATCACAAAATGAAAAGGTCAAACTTATGATTGTAGCAAATCCTAAATGGAAAGTGATCCTGGATTACTAAAAACATCCATGTCCAGGTTGCCTAATGCTCTCAAATGTCAATCATATTGCTGACTACATATTTGTTTCTTCCTAAGATTATACATTGAAACTCAACCTTGTTGTTAATGTCTAATCCTATCATTCACTTTATACTTTGCCTGATTTCATAATGTGTGTATTGATATCTGATTTCCTACATATTTTCTCCAGTTCATCATTGTGACTGACTCTTCACATGTGCTGACATTTACATTCACTATCTAACCGAAACCCTATTGCTAAGGAACTTTTGTTCCAAATCCTATACACACTCTTCTTCCTAAACCTACCAACTATATTCCTAATCCTACCGACTATCCCTTTTTGAATGGATGTTCTCTTCTACATTTAATTATCCAAGTAAAGGTCGGATGAGGTCGAAAGAAGAGACCACCAAGAGATTATCTCATGCAACAGCGCAGTGTTTATTGGGGGTCCAGCACGCTGATGCTCAGAGCTCACTTGAATAGAGTAGAGAGCCCTTAGAACAGCTTAAGCAGAGCTTATACACTTTCCTTGGTGACGGCAGGGAGGGAACTTTATTGATAGGTCAGGGCGAGTGGTCAGTTTGCATGCAACCCAGTGAGGGAGCACATTCTGCAGTTAGTCAGTTGGGGACAGCACATTCTGGGAACAAGATTAGCAAACATTTCTCAAGATTTCAACAGTGTTTTGTTAAGCATACAGGAAAAAAGGAAGTGAAAAGTGCCTATTTAATTAACCTTTCATTCCCCACTTCTCTTCTGGCTACTTTTAATCATAAAAGTGATCATTGCGGGGTGTCACATTCTATGTTTGCTAGTGGGGTATTACCATAAGTTTAACTCATCCAATTTGAGCTTGGAAAAAAGAAATTACACGGTTGAGCAAACAGGGTTTTATAGTTAGCAATAATATGAGGATAATTATTGAACTGTCCAGGGTTGATAAATGCGTAGTTAACCAGGGGGACTGTGTGAACCAAGACTCAAACCACACTTTTTGGGCCTCTCTCTCTCATTGACACTCTTCAAGGCATCTTTTTAATTTACTCCTAGATTTTTTTACAACTCCAGTATGGTCGGCAAAAACACAACATTCTCCATCAATGCAGAACAAAGGCCCCCTTCTTTCATGAAGAGGAGGTTCAACCCTCGCCTTTTCTGTAAAATAACTTCAGAGAGAGAGGTTAAAGATTCCTGCAAAGCCAAGATGGAGGATTCTAATATCTTTAAGTTTTGGTCTATTGCTGCTTCTAATTGTGTCATTTGTTGTATCCCATGGACCAAGGCAGTGGTTCTTGTGCTCACGCCTGCAGCAACTCCTATTCCTAATAGGATGGCTAAAGTGATGGATATATGTTCTCAGTGGAATCGGGTTTTATGCCCCCCTATTTGAACTTCAAATGAACCTGCATTATGATAAAGCACTCTGGGAAACATCTGCACCTTTACACATTTAATCACATCGTCTTGACAATTTCATGAAAACATAAACAATGTTTAAGTCTATAGAATTATACTGTTGTAGAGACGGACAAGGCACGGCACCTAAGATACTACCAAAAACAGGGAAACTTTCCATTTTATTAGCAACCAGATTCAGAGGGCATTACTTCTGTTATAATCAATTAATTCCCTGAAACTCACGTTTAGGTAGTTTCAGAATTTTGTACCCAACATATAAGGGAAGGGGCGCAGAAGTTCACAGCCTGCAGAAGTTCACAAAAAGCAGATTTTTTTCTGTTTTATTCCTTTGTTCTGGGCAAGTTAACTTTTCAAGGACACCTGGGTGAAGGAGAGCTTTTTTTTTCCTTTATTTTTCCCCCTTCCAGCTGTTACCATGGAGCCCAGTTGGTAACTTCTTTATCTTTGAAATGTAGCCATCTCTGTGAAGCCCCAGATCAATGCCAAAGGCCTTGTTCACATATTTTGTGAAAAACTAGTAAGGGGGTGTCTAACTTAGGAGTGCTGATATTTTTAGCCAGTGACCAAGTACAACAGGGCAACATGAAAAGAGGAAGTTTATCTACTTTGAAGTCTTTCATGGGGACTCTTTTCTTGAAAGTCCTAAAGTCAGCCATGCTGAAGACTTCCGTATAAGGTCAATTAATGTTTTTCTGTGAGCCTGGAACAGAGGGGGGAGATGGGGAAGGCGTGGCTGTGAGCAGTTCCGTGGATCTGAGAATGAGGTAGCAGAGATGTGAAAGAATACTGGCAAAGGTGTTTGTGATTTTCCTAGCAACAAAAAGGTGAGCAGTAGAACAGGTAGAACAGAGGAGAAGATAGGAGTTAGTATCCCTAAAAGCCTGTGAGGGACTTTAAATTCTTAGTAACCTGTTTTCACTAATGACAAAGAAACTTTAAAGGCCATTTTCACTACATCTTGGATAGGGGTCTGAGGGTTCTCCTCAGCTGGTTTGAGCTTTGGGTTAGCTGGTAAGAGGAACTGGTGGGACCCGGTGTGGGCACTGACTGGAGAAGAGAGGAGTGATTCGGTGGAGGGTTACCTCAGTACCTGCTACCTCAGAAAGGGGGAAATGGTCTGAGATCCGGCGGAGGTTTGGGTTTTTGATCTAGTAATTGGAGGGGAGAAATCATGTTGCTGAGGTGAGAGTGACAGCAGAGAGTCTGGAGCAGAAGGCTGAGTGTGAGGACCTATTGGAGAAGCATAGTTCAGGATGTGAGCGAAGGAGGGAAAAGGCCTCCACATAGGGAAATCTCCTTTCACCCTTTTGAGGACATTCAGAAGTTAAAAAGGTTATGCAGAATTTGAGGATCTAGAGACCCCTCTAGGGGCCAACAGTTTGGGTGATCTAATTGGTAATAGGGCCAATGCTGTGTACAGAATTTGATGAGGAGTTTGGGTTCCATCATGCACTGCCTGTATGATCACATCCCTAGACTTACAGAAGAAGTCGGCATTCCCCCCACACAACCGTGACTGTTTGTGGCTTTGGTAGTCCACCAGGAAAACATAGTAATCTAGGCTAGCCAACCTGCATCTGGCTCGCGTGTCCCTACATCCATAATGATTGTTTCCATTATCAATGGTGCAGAATGGATTTAATGGAAATTTAGTGGGATCCTCTTCATCAGGTATATCCCAATAGGAAAGACCTATAGCCAGCTGACAAATGTCTGGGTGGATAGATGTCCACCAAGTCCCTAAGTGGGCTGCATGCGAGATAGATCATACTTCTTTACCAGTAGGATTTGTGATCAGCCATCGCTGCTGAACGGGTTTAATAGGTTTAGGACTACTGGTGGTCAAGGGAAGAGTCTATAGCCTTAGACACAGGGTAAATACACAATTTGAAAGTTTTACCAATCTTTTCCAGTTTCCAGCCAGAGTCTGGACAGGGCGCAGGCTTGAGATGAGAGGTATGGATCCAGGAAGTGATTCTGTCTTCCTTTACCGCTGTAGGTCTTATAAGTAGCACCTTGTATCATCATTTCCAGTGGGGTTTCAGGGATGACACCTGATGTCGACTTATGTAGATGAAGTCTCTTACTTGATATTGATGTAGAGTCCATTCATCCCCAGGTTGATAGGCATTGGCCATCTGTTTTCACAGGTATCCCTGAGTTCTTTCAAGAGCTTTAATTCAGTCAAGCAATGGGGTGTGGAAGGAATCGTTAGGTCTTAGAGTTGGGGTTAGGTCCCTTATTGAAGGAGGGGAACCATGGACAATTTCATAGGGGGTGAGGTTACACAAAGAAACAGAGGGAGTGTTTCTTCCATGAAATAGTGCATAAGGCAGGAGCATAGTACAATCTATTATGCAGGTTTCTAAGCTTAATTTCGTTATGGTCTCTTTAATGGTTCTATTCATTCTTTCTACCTGTCCTGAACTCGGTGGTCTATAAGCACAATGTAACTTTTAATTAATCCCCAGGGTCTTGCCTAACCCCTGACTTACTTGGGCTACAAACGCCAGTCCATTATCAGACCTTATTACTTTAGGCAGGCCGTATCTTGTAAAAATATCTTTCAGGATCTTCTTGACGACCATTTGCGCTGTTTCGTTTTTTTTCTTTTTTCCTGGAAAAGGCTTCAATCCATCCTCAAAATATATCTACAAAGACTAGGCGATATTTAATTTCAAACCTTGCTGGCTTAATTTTAGTAAAGTCCACTTCCCAGAATTGTCCTGGTCTGGTTCCTCGTAGGTGCTTTTTTGCAGGAAGCTTGAAGGGTAAGCATTAACCATGAGAGACCTGGAATGAATGCAATTTCTTTGAACCAAGGTGAGTGAGTTGATATACATTTTCTACTGACATATTTAGAGCCGTGACTATAGGAGTTTTTATTGAAGGATTTAGAAATTCCACTTGTGGGCCTTCAGGGTTAAAAGTTATTTTGGCCCGGAGCTTGGTGAGCAGATCTCTGCCCATCAATGGGGCCGGGCATTCTGGGATTACTAAGAACGAGTGATGGATTTTTCCTTTCCCCTGGTCCATGGTCCTCTTAGTTGTCCAAACCCGATATTTTCTGCCATTAGCCCCTTGAATTAGAGACCTTTTTATTTGATAGAGAGACCAATGGGGCCATAAGGGCAGAGTATATTGCCCCTGTATCCACTTCAAAGTTTGCTAGGGTCCCCTCCACTTCAAAATTTACCCTGAGCTCTCGGAGGAGATCTGAGACCCAACATTCTTAGTCATCCTCCAGAGTCAGAATGGCTGGCTAGAGTGGCTGTCTCTTTCAATGGCACTCTTTGAAGCAGTGTCCTTTTCCTTTACAGTAGGCACATTAAATTGAGGCCAGGGGTGGCCTCTAGTCTGGGCCCCGGTATCCCTTCCTGTCTCCATGTTTCTTATTTCTGGCCTATTTGTTGTTGTGACCAGGACCTTAGTCAATGCCTTAGTCTGTCTTTTGTTTCTTTTATCCTTCCTTTGCTCCCTACTCTTCCTCACTTTCTCTCTTATAGTATACCTTCTCGGCTACTCTGACTAAATCTCTCAAAGTCATATCTTGTAATCCATCTAAGCATTGTAACTTGCTTTTAATATCCATGGCAGCTTGCCCATAAAGGCCATCTTGACAGATGACTTTTGATCCTCTGCCTGAGGATCGAAAGAGTATATCTCCTATATGCCTCCATAATTCTCTCTAAAAACATAGAGGGAGATTCATCAGGCCCTTGAATAATCTCTCTTAACTTGGCAAAATTTGTAAGTCGCCTAGCGGCCACTAAGATACCCACAATTAGAGCCCAGTGATAAAAGTGGACAGATGCTCCCTACCTTCAAAGGTGTTGGGGTCCCAGTTTCGTCGATTCAAGGGAAAGCCGGGTTAAATATGTTGGGAAGTTTTGTCGGTCACACATCTGGTCAGAGGATATTTTTCTCTAGCATCCAGGAGGATTCTCTTTTGTTTCTCTGACATGAAGAGACAACCCTAGGTGTTGTTGGCAGTCATCCCAAGTAGGCTGGTGTGAAAACATCAATGACTCAACCACACCTAGGAGCCGGTTGGGGTCCTCGGTAAAAGGGGGATTTTTATTTTTCCAGTTATATTGGTCTGAAGAGGAGAAAGGTAAATACTGGTAGGCTTGCATTTTTCCCCCAAGGCCTTGTCAATCATTGGCCCCTAGGGATGGAGGGGGAGCATCATTCGAGTTCCAGGTTTTTCAATCATTCACCGCTGGTGAGTACCTTTAGCCGGGCTAGCTTCCTCCAGAAGAGGAGGGGCTGTGTGTGCCGCGGGGAAATTATCTGGAGGGCGCTGGGCTGGCTTAGCTTTCTCCAATGGTGGAGAGGTTGAGTCAGCAGCAGGGGAATCACTTAGAGGGTGTTGGTTTTTGGGGGACGTGGGCAGGAGATAAGGAGGGGGACGAGAGTCCAGTAGAGTCAAATCTTGTGTCTCAGGGAGAACAGAGGGTGGAGGAGGAGGAGGAGCAGAGGGTTTGAGAGATCATGGGGGAAGGAGTAGGAGTGGGGGTAGGGGCAAGGAAATGCTTCACCCATGAAGGAGATTTGCAGAGGTCCTGCCAAGTTAAGATATATGGCTGTTGATCCAGATGGCTATGTGGCCCTGGCTGAAAGACAATATCGTCTGACTTTTTAAATTAGTGGGAAGTAGAAAGATCCTTCTAGGGGCCATCCGAATCCAAAGGTGGGCCATTCTGAGGCACAGAGAGTCTGCCAGGTCCAGAATTTTACTGAAAAAGAAAGATTCTGAGCCCTTAAGGGTACTTTTGTCCAGTGATCAAGGGTCAGGGACAGAGGCATTGAAGTGCTCTGTCCCATAATGAAAGATACACAAACAGTAAAAGCAACGACACACGACACAGACAAGACAAGGAAATAAAGACAGACAATGGAACTTCCAACACTGAGACCAGGACTAAGTATCTGGCCCAACCCGATGGGCTGGCGATACTGAATCTGAAACAAAATATCACTGAATTGAGGAGACTATTGCTCCTCGATTTCCCGAATACTCTGGAGCATCCCCCAGGGATGTGGCCTGTGGCTCTGTGACACGTATGTCAGCCACCTTCGGAGAGAGCTCACACTCTTCATTGACAGCCATTTTGCAAAGCCCTAACCTGAAACCTGAAACCAGAAAGAGGCACCATACATACCCCAAGAGGAGCCTGTTGGGGTCTCTCGTTCGCCGGTGCCAGATCTCAGTGGAACCTCCATATGTAAAGGTCAGGCGAGCATCGGGTGAAGAGCCCACCAAGAGACTGTCTCACGCAAAAGCAAAGGGTTTATTGGGGATTCAGCATGCTGGGGCTCAGAGCTCACTTGAATAGAGCAGAGAGCCCTGAGAACAGCTTAAGCAGAGCTTATATACTTTCCTTGGAGAGGGCAGAGAGGGAACTTTATTGTTTGGTCTGGGCGAGTGAGCAGTTTGCGTGCAACCGGGTGAATGAGTACATTCTGCAGGTTGGCAGTTGGGGACAGCACATTCTGGGAACAAGATTAGCAAACAGTTCTCAAGATTTCAATAGTGTTTTGTTATGCATACAGAAAAATAGCAAGCGACATTTACCTATTTTACTAAATTTTCATTACCGAATATACTTTGCCAGATTTCCTAATGTCTCTATTGAAATCTGCTTTCCTACATATTTTCCCCAGTACATCATTGTGACTGACTCTTCACAAGTGCTGACATTTACATTCACTCTATACCCGAAACCCCATAGCTAAAGAACTTTTGGTGCAAATCCTATACTTACTCTCCGTTCTAAACTTACCAACTATCGTCCTAATCCTACCGACTATCATTTTTTTAATTTTTTTTCTTAAAGAAAGAGTTAGAGAGAGAGGGAGAGAGAGAGAGAATTTTTTAACATTTAGTTTTTTTAGTACTTGGCAGACACAACATCTTTGTTTGTACGTGGTGCTGAGGATCGAACTCGGGCCGCACGCATGCCAGGCGAGCGCGCTAACACTTGAGCCACATCCCCAGCCCCCCGGCTATCCTTTTTTGACTGGAAGTTCTTTTTGACAATCAATCATTCAAAGTACAAGGTCCTATGCCTTTGTATATTGATTTATCTGAGACATCTGTGCAGAAAATAAATCAAAGCTAAATATTGCAATCAAAGACCCAATGCCCTTCTGGGCTTCAAATATTACCTTTATTTCTGTTTTCATACTTATATTTCACCTATATATTCTTGAAAATATCGAAGGTTCGCCATACCATTATTCATTCAGCAGAATGATTCCTAACCCCAATCGAAACTGTTATTAACCCTAACCATACACTCTTCCCTCAATCTAACTTTACAGAAGAGCAGGGACAGAGTTGATCTTACAATACAGGAATGTACGGTTTCTTCCAACTGCTGAGAAACTCAAAGGTCCACGCAAAAATGATCTCTGGAGAAGTTGTAGGCACATATGTAGGAACTGAGAGAGCAAAAGTCATCTTCCATTGAAAACAACCTGGTCAGGATGAAGGGATGTGTCTGAATCAGCCTCTCTCTTCTTAATATGGAGAAGAAGGACCAAACCAGGCCAGTGTGGAGAGCACTTCCCGGGTGCCTATGGTTGATATACCATTCGAACTTTTGAAAGTGTCACAGGATGTAGGGGCAGCCTCCATTTCATGGGACACTTTGAAGCAACTGTTAGAACAAAGTGGTTGCCAAGGCAGTGACCTCATTCAGATCTTGAAGGAAGTGACCTCACCTAACATCCTTTGTGATGGAACACTCTGAACTTGGGATCCAGGAAGCCAGGCACCCAAATCCTGTCTCAGTCCCAGTCCCAGTCCCAGTGGTCTCAATTGTTCGGATTTACCAAGGACAGAGTCAGTCTTTCTTGGTACCTACGGAGGTGAGGATGCCCAAATGCCAGGAAAGCTCTGAAGAGTGGCCTTTCCTGAGAAAGCAGTTAGTGGATCACCGCTGGCTCCTGAGAACTTCACAGTGTTGACCAAGGAGACCAGATCTGAGACAGGACAGGACATTTTGGGGTAACATAGTATGGCCCACCAATCAGAGGACACTATGGATAGTCACAGACTGACTTGGGGGAAGAAGTTGTCTTTGTGGATGTGGCTGTTGGTTTGTGGTTTGGTCTCATGTTCTGAGAATAGGTAATAAAGGCGGTTTTTTGGTTTGAAGTGAATTGTTTCTAATAAGTCTTATGAAAAGGCGAGTGTTTCTAAGTCTGTGTATCCCACTGTGTCCGTGGTTCCAGACATCAGAAAAGAGAATGCATCAATGGATGACTCCTGTCTAGTAGAAATCTTCCCAACATTCATCCTGCCAATTTATGAATGGACTGCGGCTTGCCTTATGAATGGGCAACACCTACTATCTTCCTAAGTTTCTATTTTGTTCCTGAATTCACTCCACTCTCCAAAATAGGCTCATGGTTATCTGTCCAATATATATACCACCTCCAAGCTCTGTGACATGGCCATGTACTGGATAGCTAAAGGGAATGGCGAGCATCTCAGAAAACTCAGATATCAGTGTGACCAGGAAAGTCTCAGTGGAGAAATCCTGCTTTGGGCCATTTGCTTACCTATTGTTCTGTTGCCCTGAATTTCAGAAAGCTTTTTGCCTCAGACTACTCCTTTGTGAAGCCTGAAGAAAAGAGTCTTCAAATGCAAATGAATGGGCATCACCTGTGGCTCTTTGCTTGATTGCTTTGGAAAGGGATGTGTCTGAATCAGCCTCATGACCCTGTGTGAGGCTGTGGCTTAGATTCTTAGCACCTGATGGATCTAAAGAAAGATACCATGTGTGCATCCAAAACCAAAATGGCCAAATGAGGAGTCATTGTGGATTAAGTCTTTTGCTTTCCTCTGTTAGGTTCCTGAAATCCATCAAGTGAGAATAGGGATCTTTTGGGTCAAATGAGTTCTTCAAACCCTGCAGAGACTAGCCCAGAGGTGCTTGGCTTTTCTCATGACTCCAAATCACATAAAGAATCTATACCTGAAAGTAAGTAGGCCCCAAATTGGAGATGCAGTGCAGTATTAAGTGCAGGGCTATTTAATCACTCTTGGTTCTCAGAAAGGGTGTCCAGGCCACCCTGACTTTAGGCAAATGAGGGACAAGGGAACTTATTTGGATACTGTCTTTGTCTGTGCCCCTCATGGAAATTTCCAGCCAGAGGTTATGATAAGTGTCTATATGGAGAATGTTGAGGGCCATGTGGGAGTGTTTTGGTTTTAATTCTGGTCATTTGTGTGGCGGTTGGAAGAGATGACTTAGTTCACCTGGGCTTGAACTCTGGTGTTATTAGAGACTGAATTCTGGAACTGTCCTCAGAGAAGTATTGCCATGAATTGTGTTGGAATTTTAGGAGGCAACACATGAGAGTCATCCTGAAAACTGAGATCCTGGCCAAGGTGGCTTCCACAGAGCACTGGGAATCTCAGCGAGGATTTCACGTGATTTTATTCTGAAAGTCTTGGCAGCCATAATTGAGAGTCAAAACACACATAGACCTCACATTTTAGACCTCAATGGGCCTGGATTCATGTGAAATATTGGCCACTCTTTGGGAAGCCTTGCCTGTGAGAGTTCTCCAGAGATTTCTTTGAAATGAGCTTCCTCACCATTTAATGTTTCCTAATTAATTTGAAACCCACAGTGCCTCCAACTTCATCTTTGAAAAATAGCTAAATACATACCATGAATTTTTTGAAATTTCAATGACCAGGTGGCAATGGAGAAACTTTGGATGACTTGTTGCTGGTCATGAGTGTACCAGACTGTGCTTGGATTTACTTGGTTTCATGAAAACAGTGTAGAAAAGAGATCCCTGTAAGTTGGAGACTGCTGAGTAGTGGTCCTAGAGCAGTGGTGTGCAGGTATGTGATAAAACATCTGTGGTGGTACCATGTGGATCTGCCCTTGGATTCCAAATGGCTTGAGACTGACATGGTGAAGTCAGCAGACCCTATTATATAAAAGCATCTTGTTATATGGAGAGGTTTCCGGGCAATGTTCAGAATCAGATTGCTATGGACAAGCAGGCAAGCTATGTGGGGTAGAAGAGTGGTTGGTGCATTTTCCTGCAGACCTTGACCCACCACATGTGACAGAACTCCCTCCATCACTGGTACCTGTTGAACTCCTTGTATTTCCTGAAGCAAATACCAAATTCGCAGTGCAGAAGCAAGAAACACCTCGAAAAGTGGAAGATGATCAAATGGCTTCACAGTCCACATGGAAAGACACTAAGACCCCAGTGGCCACAGTTTACCTACAAAGAGAGAATTCAGCACTGCTTCCTCATGTTCATTGGAAAATTAAAAAAAAACATATCTTCCAGGTCACAGAGATCAGACCCAGCTTTGTTTTTCTCACTAGAAAGGATGCTAAAATTCCTGACAACAGCATATATTTCAAGTGCCCAACCTCAGAGGCAGTTTCTCAAGAGTCTTTAGGCCCAATGAGCTCCATGTTTGTGGAGTGTTTACCCTGTCCCTCACTTTTGGAAACTCCTCTACCACATCCAAGATTGTGAACTCCTGAATATTTTCCATTCCGATATGTATTCACAGATTTCCTAACTCTTCTTCTCTAATTGTGTTTATTTGGGGCAAAGGTAATGTAAAGGCAATGTTCTGGATGAGAGTGGGAATATTTTTGTGTAGCACATATTTGCATACACATTGGATTCATTTTCCTATTTTCCATTCGAATTACTGAATTCCTGACACTAACCCATACCCTAATAGACTCTGACTACTAATCCTAAAATGATGGACAAAAATAACCAAACAGAATGGAAATGAAAGCA